>NW_010183466.1:0-76375 GCF_000695765.1 Mesitornis unicolor
GTTCTATTTAGCTCAAACCAGGACAAGTGGTGAGAGTCTTGCCTTGCCAATTCTGCCTGGAAAAGCAACAATTGAGAAGTGTTCGGCACCAGTAAAGAAGCAGAATTAAGCTATCCTGATTTTGACATGAGAGACTTCATATCACATCAATAAAGGAGCAGGAGGATCGTCACCCTTTATTCACTATATATTCCCCTTATTCACCATACATTTCCCTTATTCACTCTGCTTTTTTGGTGTATTTTCTTTTTTTGTTTTGTTTCATTTTGTTTAAAAAAACCAAGTCGTCACCATTTATGAAATAGGTAAAACACATAGTTTTTCACAAAAATAGACAAATATGACTGCAAACTGTCAAGGTAACAATGAAGGCTTGGATAAGGACTCAGGTCACTGGGAAGGCACCACTTACTATGAAAAGCTCTTGGATGACACTGAGGAAATGGTTGCCAAAATGTACTGGAAAAAATTAAGTGGCCTGATCAGTAGAAGAGATCAGTGTGTGCGATTCCCAGCCACTTCCATATATGTTGCTCATGGGTACTGTCCTGCAATGGTTGAACCTGAGGGATTTTAAAGAACTGTATACAGAAAACCAAACCCTGCACAGATCTAACTCTATTTCCCCTGTAAGGCTATAGGAGAGAAAAGAAAAGCATTTTTCAACGCAACTGTCTTCTTCCTCCAGTAACAACATCTTTCATATGTCCAACAAAACAAATCCAAATGGTGACCACTAACAGACACCTCTCAGGAAGCCTGCCCTCACTGTTGGCTTCAAACATTTGCCAGGTTTTTACAGTGCTGAAATTATTCTTGCATCGAATCCTGGCATTACAGTGACACACCACCCTGTCTGTGGTTACAGGTGGCACAGACAAAGCCTTGGAGAGGGTGCAGGGTGTTTCCCATGGTGGAGCAAGGGTGAAAGGGGGCTCAGGCTGTCCTCTGCTTCCCCACCCCTCACCACGGATTTGCTTTCCTGCCAGCGAGTGCAGCAAACCCCTCCAAACCTCGAGGCTGCCATCCTGGGCAGCCAGTACATGCCAGGGATGTGCATGCAGCTCCTTCCTCTCCAGTCATCCTCACTGCAACCTATTATCTTTTTCATATAGCCTGACAACAACTGAAAGAACAAAACTGTTGGTAGGATACCTTTCATAATAATAAACAGGAATAGCAGTGCTTTTGTGAATTTAGGTCAATGCATCACCCTTAGAGAGTATTATAAATTCATCAGAATCACAGCCTGAAGAAAATTTTATTCTCTGGCATCAGCTGCATTTAGCCATGCCACAGATCTTTAGCAGAATTTAAACTCCAGATTAAGTATTGATTGAGTTTAAATAAATTATAATATGTTATAACCAGAAAGCTGGGCTGTGACTGCTATAGATGGTTTCCCTTTTTACTTCCCTTCCCACCTCAAATATTAACAAATTTATTCACTACATTATGACTGTAATGAACAACCAATTCAAAAAGGATAATACTGAAGTAAGTACTAATTTAAGCAGCACCTTCATCTGCTTGACACAGGAATTAATAGTAATTATAAACTAGGTACAGAATAAACATATCAACTTAAAGGATTATGTGAATAAGAATAAATTCTTAAAGAATTAGCTACAGGGGAAAAGTAAGTGCAACACTGCAGCTTATATTAACATTTGATTACATTTCAGATGCTTTGTTCCCTTTTTTAAGTTTCAAAAATATCTCCGTAATGATGGCTACCAACAAGCTGTAACGCAGTGACACACTCTTCTGTCATGTTCAGTAGCATCAGCTGCTTGTGTGTACCCAGGACATTATTTCTGGACGACTATCAGATGAGCATATCATTCTAAACTATATTTAATAGGGAATGAAAACTTGCATGAGCAGGTATTCAAAATGTAACTATGATACAGTTACCAAAGCCAATTGAGAAACAAAACAAGCCTAAACTTTATGGAAAGAAAACAACAACTATCTGCTGTACTACTAAAAGAGGACAAGAGGACACATAAGGACATATAGTTTTGTGTTTGACCTATTTCGGTTGATTTAATTTTCAGATTTTGTAAGCCAAGCTCCAGTGAGTTCCTGAGGAAAAAATTCTAACTGGCATTTTACTGTGAGTCAAACCTCACACAAAAAGTGCTTTGTGCATCAAGATAACATTAAGAGTTGTCTAGCTGCACATACCAAAGGACCAGTTTGAACAAAGGAAAAACAGAGCCATAATAGACTTCTAATAGCAATAATACTTTGCACTTCTGTAGTATGTTTCAATTCGAGATCTCTAAGCGTTTTGCAGTGCATGACAATTAAGTCTATCACTTGGGTCCATCAGCAGAAAACAGTTATCACAATTTTACTGATGAAGAAACTGAGGTACAGAGAAGTTGAGTGACCTTCATAAAATCTTACAGCGAACAGGTTGCCAGTGCATCCTCAGAAATGCCAGGCAGTTTTTCATATCTCTGCTTCAGCAGAGGCACTAACTCACATTTCCAAGCAGCCTATCTGCCAGCTAAGTTACGCGTTTGACTAACGAACAGCTTCATGAACAATAAATTACAACTCTTTTTTTTAAAGGTAGCTTATTTCCTGTTGCTCTTCTTACCAAGCTGATGACAGGAACATTCATTCTTTTAATGAAAGTGCAGACAGTTTGGGGTGCAAGAGCAATTCAGATGAAGTCGAAAGAGTGACTGAAATCACATTTATTGAAATCACCATATTGCACATAGACATACAGTGCAACAAACTTGTCCAGTTGACATAGTTAGCAATTTCCCATTTTAAGAGAGAACCTTAGAACTTTACCAGAAATATTATCCTCAGTCTATATACCTAGAAGGATCCTGATAATCTTTTCCCTCCTAAGTCATTCACTGAGAAGTAGTCAGCTTTGAATTTGATGATTTTTTCTAGTTACCACTGAACAGCTGTGATATTTACTGCTTTCTTTCCATTCTCAGCTGAGAAAAATGTGATGTTTTTTTCTGAAAAAATATAGTAAATTAATATTTTCTCCAAATTTATCTTTTTCTGGTTAGACCTCACACTACAGTTAGGATAACCCAGTCCTTCTTTGAAGTATTAATAAAATCAACAGGCAGTGGAGTTATATTTTGCACTTTCACCTACTTACACCTAGCTTAACTACCACTGAAATTTTCTTGTTATTTAACCCCAGGGAAGTCAAGCTTCTGTCTGTCCAAGCAGCATTTCTAGTAGTACTCGTAGATGTAAGTGCATTGCCACAAGGGTGTATCCAAAGGCCTTCAGAGATGAGCACGGAAATGCCATGAAGCTGAGAATTTTGCCTAAGCCCCGGCTGTGACCAGGGCTGTATTTCCACTCACCATATGTGGCAGCCCTGTGTGAAATTGAGGAGTGATGACAGAGGGGCGAGGGACGGAGTTCAAAGATCAGGCAGTAACAGCAGAGAATTACAGTTATACCTGTTACACTATAAGAAGAGGTAGGATGTTGTCCTTTCAGTAGGGTTTCTTTAACATTAATCCAGAATCACTGCTTTAGCATCCTTACCCTGGAATCTGTGAGGGACATTCTTGTGGTCTGGATATAACCAGCTATTCTGGGGGAATGAAAGAGACTAAAATATGGTAATCCACACTAAAACAAACCCTATGCAACTTATGCTACTGTATAGCAGATACTTAAGTCAGAGAATGAGGTTCAAGAGTTATCTGCATGCATTTCCCATACATGTATCACTATGTATGTGAAAGCACAAAGGAAAAGGGAGCAAAAGGTTTTGCCAACAGCAGTTGCAGTGCAAACCTATTAGGGTGATGGTTGAGTGGGGTAAAGATGGCTAAAACTTTCATAGTTGTAAACCATGATTATTTTAATGATTTCTAAAATTGGTGTCCTATTACTGAGAAACCTCTTGTTTTTGAAAGGAAAATTCAAGAGCGTAACATCTCACTTTCTCTCTTCTCCTGTTGTTTAGGGGTATAACAACCTTCTAAATCTTTGCACAGAGAACTGATATATGTGAAGCCAATCCATGCATCATATATATCACTGCATCATAGATATTTGATATATTAGAAGTTATTGTTTACCATGCATTTATGATTCTGATTTGGTAGCTTTATATTTATCTCCTGTTGTTTTCTCTTTTCTTGAAAACCAATTAAATTTTGGATTTATAAAATAACAGAGACTATGCAAAGACCTATGTGATGATGGCTAGCTACATCTGAAAACTTTTTAGCCCGAAAGCCTGGCAAGAATCTGGAGGGAAGTGTTAAAGCAACCTGACAGAAATCCCCTGCAGTGCTTAAGAAAAAACCCCAGCTCTCCCTCCTCCCAGCTAAACCCTGAAACAAGGTCAATGCACTAAAAGGCTCTGGAAGTAATTTTTTATAAATAAATATCCTGGGGAATTAGTGCAGCAAGTGCAACAGTCACATCTCTAAAATAAAGGTAGTTATGAGTATGTAAGAGTTTCCTCCACACGTTAGGGACAGCACACAACAGTCAATGTGAAATTAAATGCAACTCTGACTACATGCTACAGAAGAAAGCAATAATTTTTTCTCAAGAAGAAAACCTTGCTCATAAGCTTGAATTGGCAAGTTGTTTAAGTGCATGCTTAATGTTAAGTCTGTAAACAGTCCCACGCCTTTTGATGTGCTCAAGCCACAGACTCTTGAAAGGGCATTTGTGGTCCTAACAAGAAAAATCAATAGTGCAGCAGCACATACAGGAGGCTACCAAGTACGAGCTAATGCTGAGATATCAACGCTTTGGTGGCCACTCTGCTGACCAGATTCAGACTCCTTGACATCCATCTCTGATTGACTCCTGCCTATCACAAAAAATGCCCCTTTTACCCATCTGATCAGCTCAGATACTGCATTGCTGCACAGCCGTAATTACTTTACCTCTAAAAGGGATCAAAAGTTCTAATCTCCTATGTCTGCAATGAATGGCAACCATTTCCCAGGTCAACAGGGCACAAATTACACACATATTCATGGTAAATCTAACTAAAGCAACTGAAGAAGGGCATTTTCAAGTGAAAAAAATATGTTCTTTTGGCAAGGATGTAACAATTCAGGGAATCTACATTCTATTTTGTGACACCAATGCAAAGCTTTGACCTAACTCGTAACAGTTTTTTGAATATCATTTCAACTCTTCCTCCTTCCGCTTTAATTTTATACAGATGAGCTCCTTCTTTCATTTGCTGAAAGGAGAAGAGTATGGAAGAAAGGGGATCATTAAGTCACAAATCGACTTATCTTCTCTGCATCTGTGATGTTGTTCCCTAAGTAGCAGTAATCTCCTAAATTCAGGAAACCTGCACAGGTTTCTCACAGGAAAAGTATAACATCTGAACCAGAGTCAAGAACTGGAAGAAATAAAGGAAAGCAAAACCCAAAGCTCAACAAAAACACAACCCAAAAGCTTTTAATTTCTTCCCCATCAGAATATCAAGTAACAGTCATTTAAATGACAAAGATATTTATGCCTGGAGGTAATTTCCTAAGGTTTAGAATGCAGCTAAAAGGCATTCTATATTAGCACAGCCTGATTTTCAGTTTTGCTTATCACTGCCTGCCATGCAGCTGGCTTGCTTTCTCTCTTTGAAAGTTTCAGGTTCTTTACAGAGTAATTATGTTTTCTAAATACAGTTAGGAATCCTGATATTATAATAGTGTTCAGAGCCACAACGTACATTACTAATTGTGTACATGATTCCCTTGACTGACTCCATTGCACATGCTGAGATTACCAGTTACCAAAACATCATTATAAATTATAAGGTAAGGAGTTTGAGGCCAGATTTATATTTCTGACTTGGTAAAGGTGTTGAGAGCTTGTACGGAATGGAAATTCTTGTAAAAATGAGGTTGGAAAATGTTCTTTTTTCCAAACTGTTAAAATGATAAATACTAAATAAACAGCTCCAAGTGAAATGGTTCCCTGCTGTCCAACAACTATTTTTCTAAACACCTAAGAAAGTAGCCATAAACACAGCCAAGTTTAGCTCTGATATCCAAAGTAAATAAGGAACAAACAAAGTAGTGATCACTTCATAGTTTTTCCAGCATATTCTTTTAAATTGCAAGCAGGAAAATCTCTAATAATCCAGAGTTCCCAATTCAGAAGAGATTTGCCTGGGTATTTTAACTGGACATTACCAAACCAGTGAAAATTACTATAGGACAAATTCAGAAAAATATTTAGCCAAAAAAGAAATGTACATGCACAAGGAGATATAGCAATGGAGAAGAACTCATGATGAGGAGAATAAACCCCAAATATTTTGTTGCCTTTACATAGCAGTTTGAGCATGTTGGGAGCTGAGTTATGAACTAACACAGATTTCAAATGCTGTGAATAGTGGTAGTAGAAAAATGAAAAGTAGATGCATCTGGCCAATTTAAAATGTATGAACCAGGACTGCAAATCACTTACATATATACAACCCCTCTCACTTATCTTGAATATGATCATACAACCCCTCTCACTTATCTTGAATATGATCATGACTGTCTCCAATAAGTAGACAAGAAACTACTTGGCACCCTGTTTCTGTTAAGTCCTTGGAAGAGTAAACACAGCTCATATGACAAAAACTGTGGGATTCTTTTCTTTGCAGAATAATGTAAACAAACATTTTCTTATTTAATGTATTTAATGAAGTGCTATTTACTACCAGTTTCTGAAGTACTTCAGATAATAAAACCTAAATCCTTGATCCTACTGAGAATTTTAAGTGCATTTTTTTTAAAAAAATAATGTTACCCATTAAATGTTTTAACTATGGATTTAGGAATTTTAAGGAAGTCCCATAATATTTAATGTCTTGATCTCTATGTCTTAGAAGGTAAGTAGTTTCTTGACCTACATTGAGAGTCTTTCAATGGGATATGCAATCAATACATAACATCGCATGCATTAGCACTGAATATATCAGAAGGTTAAAAGGTGTACATATTTTCCATGAGGCCTTTTTTATTTTTCTTTTTAATGATTTTTCTTAACCTGGGAGGGAGTAGGTCCAGTTCTAGATCTAGTACTCTGGAAATTGATGCAACTCAGGCATTTTTACCCCATAAAATACCACGTGGTATGTAACTTCTCAGTTCCCATAGGCTGTCCTCAATACTCTGTCAGAAATCCATGTGGGACATGCAGCTTGGCAAGGCAATGTGATAATTTTGCAGAACTGGTTAGGGATTAAGTTCTGTTTTGAGGATTTTTTAAGCCAATTTATTTTGATAAAGAAAATGTACAGCGTGTTCAATATATGTTACCTCACCCTTCTCTGAGCAATTTCATTTTGAAGTTTATTTTCTTCTTTTTTCTATTTTAATGAAATACCTTTACCAATTTTAAATTCAGATGGAACAGGAGGGGAAAAATCCCCATTATTTCTTTCTGATATTAATATTATTTTATCAATTTCTAATTTTAGTTCTTTTCACGTTTTGTTTGTTAGGCATAACTGGGTCAACACTTTCATCCTTTCAGGTTGAAAAATCCTGTCTGAAGAAAAGCAAAGTTACTTGTCATGAAGGAAAGGAAATGGCTGTGAATAATTCATAAGAAAGTAAAAATATTCTGCTTTTGAGATTTTAACAGGAGAACAACCTCAAGTTATAAATTATTATAATTACACTGAAATATGCTCTGCATTCTCTTATTCCTTTGCTCTGATCACTGCCACAATACTTTTTGCTCGAATGGCTAGCAGTCTCTCAGGCACTGCAGACATGGACTCTCCAGGCCCATTCCCTTTGGGCCAGGGATTTATCTGTGACTACAAGCCTGCTTTACATGTGTCTCAATATGTTCATTAGGACTCCTGCAGGTTTCTCTTCTTATAGAGTAACACACAGGTAAGTGTTAAATGTCTGGTGAAATGCGAGGTGACGACTGTAGTATGGCTGGGGGCTCCAGAACTAAAAACGGCGCTCACAGGAGAATCTGAGTTCATTAGTAAAACACAGCACAGATATCCACACACCCACTGCTCAGGCACAAAGCAACACTGATAGTAGGTAGGTAGTGAAATTCTTGATACTTATTTAGTTCTGGCTCCTAAAGCCAGAGTTCAGAGACATTTGTTGTCATAATATGAATAGGATCTTTGTATAGAGTTAGTGGAGTTGAGAAATATGGTATATTTAAGGGAATAGTAAGATTGCAGCAACTTGATATGATGAGAAGTCAGTTTCACAAATGCTTTTATTAAAATGTCTGCAATGAATGTGTCAGTCCTCTGTGGTTCCAAGGGAAGAAGATGAATTATTTAACATTAAAGCTGTCACTTCTTTCTTGAGAATCTTCTATACGCTTTCTGCAATACAACATCTCTAGCACACTAATCCTGACATAAACCATCACAATTCCAGGTACATTTTTCTCATTAACAGATTTGTAATTTTTAGGGTGAAAGTTCAGAAGCACAAGTGACTAATAACTAAATAACTAATAATAATTAAAATGTAGGAATGGATATATAAAAAAACCAGCTTCCATAAATAAGTTTGTATCATTTGTTGCAGTTGCAATTGGAGCCAATAAGTTCAGACGCCTTTCTATGGCAAACATAATCTTTTACAATTCTGACCCACTTCTTACACCAAGATCAGACTGGCAAGAGAGGGAAAGGGCAGGGAGACCACAGGTTCTTATCAGCACAACGGATTCCAATCATTTGCATGTGCAAGATTTCAGCAATGCATTCAACGCATTCAACATTTTCACATAAGGTGTGGTCATATACACTGATTATTGCTACCATTGTGTTCCCACAGGAGATACTCAATTATCAAGTCCTGCAGGAATTTGAAGTGTGCAATACCTACTGCACAAGTTTCTTGCCACATAATTGATCAGCGGCTGTTTGGTGATAGTCTGAGTCTTGGGGTAACCTAAACATCTCTTGTGCTTCAAACTTAGCCCTGGATCAGAACACTACATTTCAGTTCTTAAAATGAAACCTTTGCCCAATATTCCCCTAACTTTCTCTGTAGATAATTAAACTCCTGATTGACATACTACTTATGTTTGTCCCCTCATTTACCACCCATTAAAGATGCTGAAGTTCTTTGATCAAAAGTGGGTGGTGAAGTTAACATTCATTTTGAAGTGGAAGACCTAATTAAGTAACAGTGGGGGGATGTGAGGGTGGGGGTGGGCAGATTTGCTGGAAACAGTCCTGCTTTAGAACTGCATTTCTGGAGGACTCATAATTTAAAATTTAGGCCCTCAAATTTTAGACTTCAGGAAAGGCAAAATATCTGTGAATAGATTCTGAGCATCTCAATTGACTGGCCTCAAGACACACGGAGTGCCAGGAGTGCATATTATCATACACTATTTATATTTTATGTGTGAATAGTACAGGAATATAAAATTTTGATATTACAAAGCTTCCTCCAAAGTGAAAAAAAAGTTTCTTAGGGAATACCACAGAGGAGTTATAGCATCTCCAAGCAAATTTCAGATGAATGTCATGATGATATCCCTTGAAGGGCTACTGGGTACCTTCTCACATTTATGTGCTATTAAATTGTTTTCCTTCTTTCACAACTCACCATTCGTGTAAGGATCATGGAGAATATTACTGCACTGGCCTTGCTAGGCATATAACACAGAATGACATACCGCAGAGGAAATTCAAGATTACTCTTCATTCAATTCCTTAACATTGCATGGCAAAGAGAGAAAGCATATTTTCTCTAGTTGCCCATGCATTCAGGAATTCCTACTGATTTGACCTCATCTGCCCTGCTACTCCAGGTGACCAATTAGATTTCTCTCAGCTTTGCAGTCATTAACAGTCTCAGTGGAACTGCATCTCTATGGCAGAATTATGCTCCCAACTTCACTTCTCTTCACTACCTACAAGCTTGAACCAAAACATCTGTGCTTTTCATATTTTATTCTTATCCACCATTTGTTATACATTTACTAAAAAATGTCAGTGTAATTAGGCAACTCAAATCTGTGCATTCTTGCTATGTATAAAAGAAATATATGCTTTTGATTTTTCCTCTCAGAATAACATATTAAGCTTCAGAAATTCAAGTTCATTAGTGACATTTGTAATAAGAAGTAAAACTAAACTGCCTCAAATAGGCCACTGATATCCACCATATGACCAGGCTGCAGGATTTTCATAACTGTATTTGCCGTTTGTCCTCTAAGGAACTCTCTTCCCTAAGCCAAAAGCAGCCTTGGGCAGGTGCCGATCACATTTCTTGTGATTTTTCAAAACTCCCTCTGTGATTTTAATACCCACTTCCATTAACTTCGCCACTAGGCCTGCTAATCCTGTAGGTAGGCTAGAAAATCTTTAGCTGTATGCAGGTGCTTCAGAGATTAGAATGCTAATCACTCACATTGAGCTGCTACTATCAATATAAGAAGGAAGTCAAAGACAGCAGAAGAGAGAGAGCCAGCCTCGGATTAACAGAGAGGTATACCTATCCCATGTGCCTTTTGCCTTTTTCTAAACAAGAAAAGTCCAATCATCTTTCCATCATTCTTGTCCTAATGTTTTGGTGCCTAAAGAACCAGATAGCTTTTAACAAACAGTAGTCTGGAGAACAAAAAATGTTGCAGGAAGGAGGTTCCCTTGTCCCCTTCAGTAGGTCATTTTCTTATTATCTTATCAAACAAATCACCAGTTTTATTCTGGAGATCTTTCTGCAACCAGAACATACTTCTGCAGAAAACGTGCAAGACCTGCTCATATCATATAATCTTCGGATATTCAGTGACCTTTCATTGGAGAAGTTATTGTTTCACCTGAACATTAATAGCGATTGATCCCGCCTGACACACAAAGTGATGGCCTTTGGAAGACAGACAAATGAGTACTTGCCTTTTCAATAGTGTGATTGGCTATTGCACTGAGTTACCTGCATTTTCCTTCTTAGACATAGACAAGAGAGAGAAAAGGGAGATATTCCATGATAGTATCTATATTTCTACCTTTTTGGTCTTGATGTATGGATTTTTCAATGCTTTTCTTTAAGAAATTATATGCAAGACTTTTTGTATTTGGAAATGTTTTCATATGGGAAGGTGGCTGCTACAGTGAACAGCTGAATCATATTGCAGAGACCAATGAGAGTTGTCAAATTAAAACCAGGGCTGTCTGAGAAACTAAGGGAAAGCAGGACATCTTATAAATTAAAATGAGAACTTCTTTATACAGTCTGAGAGAGTGATGAAACATTTGTTTTCTGTAGGTGTTGGGGTGGAGAGAAATATCTAAGGCAAAATTCTTGGTTTTACGAAGACCTTTCAGTGCCACTTATTTCAAAGAGATATTTAAGACAGTATAAGACTTATACACGCATTAATGCTCTCTTATGGAAAGGAGATGCCCCTGTTAAATGAAAATTAAGTTCAGAAAGCTTATGTTTTGAGGCAAGATTTATTGGAACTGTAGCCAAGGATTCTCTGCAATGTCTTGTCTTTGTCAGAAAAGGTTCAAGAAACAGTTTGATGCTGTCTCTTCCTTCACACTTGGTCTTCAGGGGCTGAGTTACTACTTGGTTTGAAACAGTTCAGTTAGGACATGTTGCTGCACTGGAATGATTTTTACTTCTTTTTTTTTTTTAATAGTGCATTGACTCATACTGTTGGGATTTTTCTTTGTGTGGGCCTAAAATGAGGCTAATGAGTTAATATAGTAATTCACTGGTGAGAAAAGTGGGTGGACAACTGTGAGTTTCTGGACAACTCCAGATGAGCTTCCTTTGTAAAGGTGCAAAGGACTGAACATGATATAAGGCAGTGAAGAGCTGAAATAGTTACCATGATAAATTACTTGCTTTACTATAGATGCATATTGGGTCAATTACTGAGAAAGCAATCATATAAAATAATTTATGTCTGTGGATCGTGGATTAATAGAATTGATGACAATTTTCTTCTACTTAATCCTAAATAACTTCTATCATGGCACCTACTAATATCTGTAGCATAAGAACGTGGCAGTTTTCTATCAGAGGTAGAAGAAAGAAAACCTCTCAGACCTCATAGACTGAAACAAAGAAAATTTTTGGGAAGTTCAGTTTCCTTTGAATAAGCTTTTCCAAACTATATGTGGAAAACCACATAAGAAACGATATGGCTTTGCCTTCTGTAATGCCACTTAGAGAGTAAAGATGTATATCTTTTCAATGGGACAGTGTGTGTCCTTATAACCACAGTAGGAAAGATGAGGGAGGTTGGAGATGTCCCCAGGCAGAAACTTAAATTTATTTCTGTCAATGCTGAGAAAACTGTTTGGACCCTGTTTCCCAAGTGAAGAAAAAAGAACTTGATAAGAAAAGGCTAAGCATTTGAGAAAAAGGATGAAACATGGACTAGACTTGTGTAAATGCATAAAAGTATGAAAACACAGAAAAAAAAGGAAATGGGATAAAAAAGCTGCATTGATTTTGTACAGAACTTTTATTCCAGATCAAGCTATCAAACTAACTGACAGAACTGATTTGGTTGACAAAGGAATTATAAAGGATGAGATGCTTCTGATTAAGGCATATGAGGGTGGTGCCACATGAGAAATCATTAGTTCAGCTGAGGAGAGGAGTACAAATGGGGATGGGACTGGTGGAGAGAGACACCGTTGTGTTATGCAGAAAACAGAACTGTTGGACTGGAGACTCCCTAGGAGCCAAGATTCCCGAAGGACCAGAGTAGGAACAGATGCTGTTTCATGTTTCCAATAATGGTTGTCATAGAAAAGAGAGAAGTATGTTAATGAAATTTAATGATGGCACTGAAGATGGATGAACTGTAAATATAGGAGATACACCAAATATCATGGAGGAAATTATAGGTGATAATGAAAAGGGTGATAGGAACAGTCAGAAATCGAATAGTAGAAAATTCAAAGGGAATAATGATGCTGTTAACCAAGAACATTTCAACCTGGAGTGATGGAGTGGAAAACGACAGTGTATGGGAAGATCACAGGATAGTTCTACACTGGTTGTAATTAATTTGTGAAAAAAGAAAATGCAGTCTTAATGTGTCTTAGGTGTTGTATTTCACAGTCACACTCAGAAAAGCTATGTTAAAATATATGACAGATGATGCTTACTGAAACTATACTTTTTTTGCTAAGTAAAAGAGGAACAGCACTATTTTCACAGAGAACTTCCATAATAACCAAATCTGGAAAAGCACACATCCCAGTTTCCATTTTTCTACTGAGCTGACCTTATTGCACGCTCTTATATGACACCTGCTCCCCTTTGCTCAGATCTAGGAGAGTGACTGGCTGCAGCATCTCATTTCCCAAATGTTGCCAAACCACAAACTTCATTCTTCAGAAATGAAGGAGAGTTCAGTGAGTGAGCGTGTCTGTGTCTGATCACTTTGTTGCTCTTCCTCAAGCCAAAGCCAGATGCTGCATCATGAGACTTTTGCTTGGGTGAGACCCTGGGGTACAACTCTTCTTTCTCAGCATGCCTCAAGGTGGGAAGCAGACTGTGCAGTTATATGTCTGTCTTCCAGCTGAATGAACTATCACATGCTGAATTTAAGAGCTTTGGTTGGCATGCATGCTTATTTACCACTGGCATTAGATTAAAATGACAAGGCAGCAAATGATCATCCTCCTTGACAAAGTGACCAGAGTAAGACTTCTGCAGCACAGTAGTGACAAGGAAGAGGAAAGGGACAATGCATTTCCCATCTGTGACACCAAACTATGTGGGTCATCACTCCATCCTGTAAGTGGCCCCTAAACTACACAGCTGCAGTTTCTGCAACAACCAGATCCTTAATTTGGCTACCTGTTTTCACTGGCCAGCTCAGAAAACCGCATAGAACTGCAATAATCAGTGAAGCGTAAGATTTTTCTGTGTGAAACAACCACCTGCTGTTGTGTACCTGCTCCTGGGTACTCACTGTCTGCCAGTCGGTGAGCAGCTCTGTTGGCCACAAGGGACAGATCAGCAGCAGATGTGGTTTTGCAGGGTGCAGAGTCAGCCTGGTGCCTTCCTTATCTGAAGTCTGATGTTCCCTAGGACCCCTGTGATACAGATAATCCTTTGGCTCATTTTAGAGCCGCTCAACAGGCAAGAATCTGTTTCAGCTGCCACAAAAGGGAGTTCTTTTGTAAAGATGGTACAAAAAGAAGTGTGACTTTTTTTTTGTCTGTTATTCCAGTTATCCTTACATGCTTGTTCAGTGTACTCACAGGTCATGTAGCTCATGACTATATTTCTTTCCTTTTCTTCATCATTATTCTATAACCAGTGAATTTATGTCCAGGCAATCCTACATGAGACAGAGCCAGCAGGGGACAAAATGAGGCAAAGAGGATTGCATCTGACAGAGCTGTTTAAATAAATTGTTAATTTTCTTAGAATACTGGTGGACCTGTCTGTAGCACCAAATCTCCATGGCTTGTAATCTTATGAGCCATCTGTCTCCCTGTATACAAGAGAAGGCTATGGACTAGGGAGGATGATGAAATATTAGGATGTAAATATTGAGGGGGTGGGAGATTATTGCAATATCTAATCCTGCATCCTGCAAGATGATGGGTTCTCTAGTCTCCCACTGTGGTAAGGGAATACAGGGTGTTCAGAATCTTCAAGTTCTGAGCTCTGAAATACACACACATTTAGCAAGTTGGATAAATTTTACTGTTAGAAGTGTGAATGTGTGTGCCTGTATTTCTGTAGTTTTATTTTACTTTTAAATATATATTCTACTCATTAAAATTAAAAACAGTATATTAGCATCTTATGTTGTGTTCCATAACCCAAACCAGGGAAAACAGCCCACTCGATCTATTGACCTTTAAGACATACTGCAAAATCATGTTTTTACTCAGCTTTACAGAGGATGACTCTGTTAAAACGAACTACTACTTATTATTTTGTTAAAGGAGGGATGTATCTTGGATGAAAAGACCTCATATCCTAGTGGGTTAGGGTGTATACTACATTTACTTTCTAAAATGAATAAACCTGTTATGTAATGGAGGTGCTCTTTTTTGTCTAAATTAAATGTTCAAAATGAGGTCTGGTCTGTGGTCATGAAAAGAATTTGTTTATAAATATCTCTCCAGAAAAATTAGGTTACTTCTTTGAAAGACTAATAAATGTATTTTCAACTCATAAACTCTTCAGTGTAAAATTCATGTCCTCTGTGGCTTTATAACTCAAGGGAGACAATATGTTCTAATGATAGAAGATCAGAGAAGAACTTTAGGAGACCTGTGTTTCATTTCTATTCTAAGAACGGAGAGGTTTGGAAGTATAGGTACTACGTATTTTCTTTAGAACTGGTTTGCAGTCACTTTTCTTTGAGGTTCCTCATTGTAGCAGTATTTATATGCCTATGTAAAGCAGTTTGAAATCTTTGCCTGAACAGAATGCAAAAATTTTATGGCAAACTATTAGGTGTTAATCATAATTTACCAAGAAATTAACACACACACTTCAAGTTGTTCCGGTTATTTTTAGATTTGTTCTGTGGAATGTAACTATCACATTTTAATAAATACCAAAACAAGTGTCTTCTCCTAAACTCTGAAGATTATCAACTGTAAAACGCAAGACAAAATCAGTCCGTTCATTTTCCTTTAGCCATCTAATTTAACAAAGCACTGAGCCTTTTCATAGGAAGTCCATATAACAAAGTACACTTTTTAGGATAGCCCAAATCAGCATCTTAGAGCCGATTTGTCAGCTTTATGTTTTTTCTTTTGCAATTAACTGCCAATCCACATTTTTTATATGGATTTGATTGATATAACTTCTATGAGACAACTAGCAACAAGTCTCTAGTTGAAAGAAATGCGACAAATGATCAGCTTCATTGAATTACATGAAAAGTCTTATAGAGCAGCTAAGAAATATCAGTTTTCCCCTTCTGATAAAACCCAGTGAAAACATGGCTCACAGATGTTTAATGTTACTGGATGGAGTGCTGTCATTATAGTTTTCATATAAATATGTACATATATGTGCTGTCACTTGCAGCATTTTCCAGACTTTTCAAGAGTTCCTTCTCCCGTATAGAAGATTTTTCTTTCTGGAATTCAAAGTTATGACACTTTCCCACTGAGAGAAGATGCCAGAAAATAAGGCTTCTCAACTGAACAGCACTGATGAATATTGACACAGAACAATGTTTTGGTGTGATCCCAGAATATACATAAACGAGTTTAACCAAGAATGAAAGTTAATATAATCTTTACAAATAGATGACAGAGGAATGCAGAAATTTACAATATAATTCATTGGCCAATAACTAAAACAACTTTGTAGCTTTGATAATTTAGAAATAAGTTCTCTAAGGGGCATTAAAAATGGATTTCAGACATTTGTTACATGTTCTAATTACTAAAATTGTTCCAATGCATTAGAAAACCCATGGTAGCACACAGCAAATGATGTTACCAAACTTGTCAGAGACTCCAAAACAGAACTACCTGATGTTATATAAAAGCAATCTCATTTGACCCTTATTTGAATACCCTTTATGGAAATACAAAGAACTTGTCTTTATCTGAGAGGTATCAATTTTTAGAGACATTATACAGTTAAAATCCTACTAGCTTTTTGAAACCAATGAGTTTGCAACTCGGAAGAATACAGATTGTTTTCTTTCTACAAATTGTTGGAAAATTTTATAATGTCTGCTCAATGAAAGCAACAGCGAATTCAATCCAAGTATCTAGTACACAAAACCAGTGTCTTATTAAAAAAAAATTAAAAATTAAAAGTTCTGTACTGAGAAGAGGCTTTTCGATCATCAGTACTCCAATCTTACTACTTGTCAGCTAAAGACAGCTCCTGGACATGCATCTTCACTTTATCCATGCTATTCTACTGCAGAAAGTAAGTAGCTCATCTGAAGAATTTCAGTGTATGGAAGAAGAGACGGGAAGAGAATATATATTTTCACCTCATTGGGAGGTATTCAGTTCAAAACCAAAACTGCATCATTATCATGTTTTATTTTCACATTTTCAGTAGTTGGTCCAAGAGCAGGTTGGCGGGCCTTGAGATGAAAACTTTGGCATGTAAATGTATAAAAATTCATCCTAGACTTAAGTCAACTCATGAGCCAGAGATGAAAGTTTCTTTTAACCACTTTGGGTCCTTTCTGATGAGAAAACATAAAATACATAACATATTGCAAGTTGATACATAAATATGATAGAAGTATTTATCTTGACAAGGCATAAGAACACAGATATGTGTTCTATTGTATATGGAAGATAGTGTGTTTATTTGCATTTGCATTTTTAGGCAGAATAACTCAAATAGAAATCTTTAATAAGGTTGGGTTTTTTTTAACGGTCATTGATATTTGTATCAAGCATTTCACTTAAATTATTTGCCTTATTTTTATACTAAGATTTACCAAATAGAGGCTTTTAAATTGTCTTTGTTTAATTTTCTTCTTGCCTTGCATTTTAGACCGAACATTCTGCACATGGCCACACATTAGCAAATACTTAAAGTTCAAACTTTCTGTTACTTAACATTTTGAGAGTTTATGACAAATATATTTGCAACCTAGATTTGTTATTCACCTAAGGCATCCACATAGGACTGGTGGATATGACCAGAACTTACAGCTGACGCATGCTCAGCTGGAGTGGCTGTGGGAGGTCAGGCAAGGTACCCTACATTTAGCTCTTCTTGTGTTCATATGAACAACTTGCATAAAAGCTTCTGGTCCAAGACATCTGTGATTTAAATGGTGGCATAAGAGGGCAAGCAGAATAATTGACATTTGTCTGCCAAGTTCCGGGTGCACAATTCTACTGGGATAAGAGTGGAGCAGGCAAAAAGAGAGAAGATGCTTTACCCTTTTATTTCTTGTTTGGTCAGGAAATGACTGCAGCAATATTTACAAGGCTTACTACTTCACAAGTGATGAGCCTGTTTCATGGAACCAAACTCTGATGAGGAAAATAGTTTTTGGATTTTTTTCTTCTCACCATCTCTAATATGGACATTATAGTACACATCATGCTTCAGATAGGATTTCAATTAGGGCATTGGCACTGATCCTCTGTCTATCCTTATGCAAAAGAATTGGGAAAAGATATCTTGCCTCCAACCTTCAGGAAGTTATTGATTACTTCCTGAACAACCTTTGTGTCCTTCCCCTCAGAAACATTGTCCAGAAAACCTCTGCAAATTTATGTCACTTGTAGAATGAAAAAATATTTCTTCATCTGGATTCCAAACCTATTTAATTTTAACTTGCACTGAAGGCTCCCTGTTCAGCATGTGGTCAACTCAAAAAGTAACCTTTATTACTGATAACCACGATTTTGTATGTATTAGTTAGGGCTGACTCTTACATACCAGTGTGCCCTGCCAGTGAAGGTGGCCAGTCACATAAGACCTGTATTAGCAAAGGCGTAACAAGAAGGTGAAGGAAAGCAATTATTTCCCTCTCTGTGGCGCTTGTGAAACCACATCTGAACAACAGCATCCATAAGTGGTCTGCCCAGTAAAGGACAGGTTGATATACTGGTGTGGGTCCAGTGGAGGTTCACCGAGAAGGTAAGGGGATGGAACATGTGATGGAGGAAAGACTGAGAGAACTGGGTTTGCTCAGCCCTGAGAAGAGAAGGCTTTGGGAGGACCCTACCATTATCTGCAGCTACCAAGGGAGGGTGCAAAAAAGAGGGAGCCAGACTCTCTTCAGAGGTGCTTGATGATAAGATCAAGGAGAAATGGACACAACTGATGATGGGGTAATTCTTACTGGGTATTAGGGAAAAAAAATCTTCACCATGACAGTTGTTGAACAGTAGAAGGAACTGCCTAAAGAATCTCCATCCTTGGGGACAGGCATAATGGGAGTAGGAACAGCACTGAGCAACCTGGCCTAAGAAGGATCTGCTCTGAGCTAATGGGGGCTAGCATGTAAATTAACTAATGAAAAACCCATTAAGTTATGTTCTGAATAGGGCTCTAAGACAGATTCTGCTTATTAGGCTCAATGAGGCAAAGCCAGGTGAAAACAGAGGATTAGGTGCTGGATGGTAAAGAAAAGTTACCCTGAGAATTCCTCAACTTCAGATTAATCAGAAGTTTTCTTGTGTTTTGCTTTCTTTTACTAACTTCAACTGGTTTATTTGAGAATATTGAAGATTACTTTGCGTGCATAAATGACAGCAGCGTTTAGAGTAAAATGTACATTATATATCAAGGGCTTGTAATTATAAAATATGAACACCACAACATAGAATATAGGACATGAAGAGCAAAATAGTGGGCCTACAAAATGGTTCTAACAATGCAAAACCAGTCAATTGCTCACACAAATCTGACAGCTGTCACAGGGAGCCACAATTCTGAGAGCTGCATGCACCCTGCACCTTAGCATTAATACCTTTCTCTATTTTAAGGTTTGTAGATACTTTGACTTGCAGTATGAAAAACACAAGATGACAGTCTCAAAAAAATAGTTACCATAGGCAAGACTGGATGCTACCGCCATCAACCAAACAGTAAAAGGAACAGACTCCCAATCTCTCTTATAAAAATACTATAAAAATACTAAATATTATTTATAAAAGAATGAAATCTAAGCATGAAATCACACTTATACAAACTCCTAATTTTTTTTAACAAATTACCTCCATATTGCTCCAAGCTACCATGTCTGTACCTCAGTTAAGAGGGAGTCCATCTCAAACAACCAATTTTTGTCATTATCTTGTCAATGACATTGGTCTCATTTTGAAAGCCAGCTTGTGTGGCTGAAATATTTTCACACCACCAGTGAAAAATGCTGGTTTACAGCAGCTGAAATAATTTATTATAATAGCAATATTCAGCTGCCTAGGAAAACACGTGCCTAGATACATGACTTAATAGTGGTCTGTTATCAGCTTCCAATTGTCATTTGTAGGTGTCCAGTATTTATTTTTTGACTGTCACATTTCCACACCCAAAGCAGTTCATTCTAATACCTAGTGCTAAAAGATTCTTGTGTGCTCAGGTTTAGTTTTAAATTCTGTTTTCGCTCAATTGTAATTCCAGTATAACCCTTTTAAGTGGCAGTGACACTGGATCAGGTCAGCTGTGGCTTTGTGTAATCGCCTCTCGAAAACCTCCAGGGATGCAGACCCATGGTGCCACTGAAAAGCCAGCTCCAGTGCTGCTCTGCCCTCCTAATGAAGATGTTTTCATCAATGTTCTGTCTAAACCCTCCCAAGCTGCAACTTGTGGCCATTGCCCCTTGTTATTATGCTACGTGCCACTACAATGAAGAGCCTGACTGTTATCTTTGTGACTCTCTTTCAGGTAGGGTTTGGCTGCTATTAAGTTGTCCTTAGGCTTCTCTTCAGCTGTGTAAACCAGCCTTTCCTTTTGAAAAACAAACAGCAGTTCCCTCTGTAGGGTAACTGAAATAGGACAACTCTTGAACAGTTAATAGCTGAATAATCATTTTTTATGTACTTTTATTTGTTGTCCTGAACAACAATGGATGTAACCCTCTGCCCAAAACTTACTGGCAACAAAAGTCTTGTTAATAAGTGACTTTAAACATAATGTTCCCATTTCTAGTAAGAGCACAAGAATTTCAGTTTAACTTCCTATGCTGCCAATACCTAACAATTTTCTTTGCCATAGGAAGTTAATGCTGTTCTTTTGTAATTCTATCCATTCTACACCCCCAAACTACCATCATCAGCACTTAACAATCTGCCATCGTTCTCTTGGAAGCATTGCTTCTCTGACATGTTATAGGATAATATGATAGCAAATGCCTGGTTCTAAGAAGCCACAAGTACATTAAAATAAATCTTACCTTGCATCAATATGAATACAAAGCTCTTGTAGTGTGACTTACTATATTTTCTGTGCTGCTTTCAGATATTACACGCTAAACTGGATCAGGCCAGATTAATATTTTCAGAGGTTACCAGTGACTAAATTCTTCATACAAATTCATACAATTCTTCATACAAAAGATAATTAGTTATTTGAGCTATTTGAGTGCCTCAAAATAATCTCAGGATAGTGTACGCTATAATATGCTGCTCAAACTACCACCACTAGAAAGAACATAAAACAAATGCCCAGATAAGATCTGATTGTAAGTACCATGACATTGGTAGCTTTCCAACTGAAGGACTGCTATTTTTAAGACAAAAAGTAAACCAAATAAAATCTGAAGGTACAGTCTTGCTCTGTTTTGAAACAAAGTTTCTCACAGCTTTTGTTCTCATGGTGCAGCGCTGCAGGAGTTAATAAGATGCTCCCCTGTCTTTTAATGGCTGCCAACCTTGCTATGGAACAGCAGGACCTGTTCTACCAGACAAGGCCCCCTGCAAAAAGGCTCACCCATTTTGTGCCATTTTTCACTTCCACACTTTTTCTAGCCCATCAGAATTCTAAGGAAATCCTTGCAGGTGGAAAAATATCTGAGACACTCTGTTGCAGAAACCATCTGACTGTAATGAACTGCTTAAAAACCTCTTCTACATTTAAACTAAAGGCTTTTTTAAAAAGCCTTTAAAAACCTTCCAACCAATGCCCATACTGTCCACATAGGCTTCAAGACAGGACTGAGTAACTGTGGGTAGTTATGTGTATTCTACAACAGCAGCTGCCTTTAGGTTCCCCTCTCACTCTGGCTGAGGCTTTCTAGAGGCTTCCAGGTCAAAGCATGAAGAAGGACGTGAACTCTTGACCAGTGAGTCTGGGCACGGCAGAACAACTCGCTGCCCTCCCTGCAATGGGTGTGCATGCAGAAAGGGAGGTGTGGGCTCACTGCAGGTCGCTCTTCCTTGCAGTACACACTGCAACATTCTTACTGAGATGAGATAGCCAGTATCCACTCCTCCCTCCTCAGCACTGGGCTGCCACAATGTACTCGTCACCGTAAAATCTCTACCATATTCCTGTGAACAATTACAAAAGCACTTTGTTTTATTAATGTAACAAAATCAATCACTGTGAAAGGTTTCAGAAACTTTTATATGCATGCTCAATGAAAACAAGAATTTTGGGAGGACCTTGGCAAATAAATATATTAATGCTATGAAGTTTCTCTAATCATGTAACGGATGGATTTTTCTGTTTAGCTTTCATCGCCTTATAGACATATAATTTATATATTTCTTCTAGTGTATCTTTATAGGAGAAAAAAGGTGGTTCCTTTTACAGAGGAGGCATATTTTTATTAATCTTTCTGTGCCTATGGGCAGTCAGTGCTCATCCTGGGTCATCATTGCTCATGATCTTTTATGACAGCCAGAGAATTTCTTTCTAAAAAAGAAGCTGCAAAAATCAGAAAAATATAATCACCTCTCAAATGCAGTTGTGTGAAACCCCACAGTAGAAAACGAGTGTGCAGAGGACAAACCAGATCAGAGCATCGTGGGGAGTACTGTGAAATGTTTTCTTTGTAGATCAGAGAAAAGACATGTTTACTAAAAAAAAAAAGATAAAAGAAAGCCTTCCATAATATTAATTTACTATACTAATTCAAACTAAGCTGTGATTTATGAGCTCTGCTGCCTCACCAAGAAGTACTCTAGCCCCTAAGCCAATTTTCTTTAGTTTATCATTTGGCATTCAAATAAACTACAGCAAAAGACATTTTACATATCCTTAGTTCAAGTTATATCTTCACTGATATGGTAACTTTTTATTATTCTTTTTTGCTGCATTAGAGAGGTTTTCTTAACTTTCAGTACTCATTTATTTCTAAGTTTCAAAATTCAGGCTAGTAAAGAGTTTTTAAGAAGTAATCACTGTGGCAATTCAAATATCATCTATGTTGATCCTAACTGCATTCAGATAACATGAACAGGCTGATTTACAAGTAATAAAGCGAGGATGGGACTGTTCTTAATTTATCCTGCTGTGTTCAGATATTACCACACATATGGCAGAGAAGATTACCAGCAGTTCTGAGACCCCCACGATTCTTCAGGCATAGCAAAACAGGTTAATGACAGAGTAATAAGGTCAGCTCAGGTATAATACAACCTTTTCTTCCAGTTACTTCAGGGCTAAATTTGGCCCAACTTCACACAAAATTTCATTTTACTTGCTGCTTTGGGTCATTGTCTTCAAGCAGAATAGTATTGAACTCTGTGTCTGAAGGAGATGAAGGATCCACAATCCAGGAGATTAAATCTCTCATTTACTCTTTCAGGCTCTAGATAACTAAAGCCAGTACTTGGCATCACACAATAGTGGAGAAGAGGATGACATGCTTGCCAGATGTAAAACTTAAAAGTAAAGTAGCATTTCTGAAGCATAATTAAACAATTAGGGGAGATAGCACAGACAACACTTCTAGTGAATTTTGAGCCAGTTGGGGAAGAATTAAACCAATCATGTGTGCAGCTTAAAACAATCTGGCTGCTTAAACAGACAAACTGCACATTGTCATTGTGAGAAAGAAAATAAGACAGAGAACTTAAGGTGGAAAAAGCTAATAGTGTATCTGATAACACAACTCTATCTCAAGTGAATTCACTTGTAGAGAAGATAGTTATTACCTATAAAATTAAAGACTATAAATATAGTATAAATAATGCTTGAGAAAAGCTGATATATCTCCAAGATTTTGTATACAATCTCTAGTTGTTTTCTGACAGATTAATTATCTCATAATAAAACCATTAAAATGTTTAATTAAATGTAAAGTGAAAAGCTGTGTACTCCCATGTAATGGAAACATCAGCAGTGATAAACGCTGTGCAGCTGTAGTAAATATATTGTTATACCTGTGTTTATTGGAAGGCAGAGAGAAACAGGTGTGGTCTATGGGGTAAGCAAGGGATTTAAGGCAAAGGGATCAGGTTTCTAGGTCAAGGGTAATTTCTGACATTTAATTTCTTTGTTTATGGTTATACTGATTTATAAGCCTACATAACAAAAATAAGACTCCCTTCACAGCACTGTGGGAGACTGTATTGTCCCTACTTCATATAGACTTGAGATGGAAAGTGCTCTGAAAATTAACCTACTTAGTTTACATAAAATCCTTTGCTACCTGGCTTGAAATCTGACATCTGTGCCCAGTTTCTAAAGAATGAGGTAAAAGACAATAAAAAATGAACTCTTAAGTTAAAGGCAGAGGCGCAGATCCTTTATTTTCCTATGTTTGCACCAACTTCAGCTGACGGACACTACTGCCTCTTTTCCTCTTGAGACAGATACACACACACTGTGTGTTTTTACTGTAGGAAAAAGACAGCTAGCTTGGGTCAGTGCACTTGTCTTTCCATTGAGTGACCTATGTTAAAACCTACAAATAGACATGGCACTGTGACCTCTGGTAGTTATTAATCACAGGTGAAGTGCTGTTGCCTCCTGTGTGCTGTAGCCATGCACTGCATGATCAGGCATGACAGGCAAACAGAGGCGGGGACAGCCGTGCATACAAGTCCTCCCACGTTAGAACATAGGTGTTCATTTTGTTAGTATTTCCTCTCACTAGGAGAGGAACCATCCAATATCAGTGCAGGAATTAAGGCACCCAAATGCTAAAGGGGAGCAGTACAGGTGAGATGGATAAAAGGACAGAGCATGGAAAGCCATGGTAGAACATCAGTAAGCATTTTGTGCTGCTGACATGAGCTGAAGTTGTACTGACTGTTAGCACAGGAGTGACAGCTTCACCCCGGGTTGCACTGGAGTGAAGTATGCTAGGGGAGGAGCTCACATGGATGTCATCTGGGGAGCAGTGGCCTGCCTCACCTTCTCACCTTTTGTAAGGAAAGCTGCAAACCCACAGAATATCTCTGCAGGGCACTGAATGAAGGAGATATCTTGGTGATAAAAATAGATTTATTAAGCCAGATGATGAAGACTAATGCAGAAATCAAAATAAACAAACCATTACAGCAACAGATATTGGAAACTCTTGTTTTGCCTGTGTTGTGTGAGAGAGTCAGAAGGCTGTCTAGAGATTCAAAAGGGTTATTGTGGTGGAGTGCCTTCTGCCTCTGCTCCTCCACCTGGAACATCTAAAATATCTTACTGTCACTACATGACTTGTTATAGGCTCAAGAAAATGTTGAAGAAGCATTAACGTCTCTAACCAAAGCCTTGAAAATAAGGGATGCTATTTTTATCACCAAGAACCTTTTATGAAAAATTGTTGGTTGGGTTATTTAGCACATTAATAATAATGTGCATCATAATTTCATCTTTCCCAGTTCATTGAGATTTGAATAAGAAATTGTCAGATATGAACTATTGGTTTCAAAAAGTTGGAAAATTAAAACATTGCAATGTAAACAACATGTCATCTGCAGATTTCTTAGACCAATTTCCTATATTTTCTATCTTAAATCTTCCGGGTCACTTGAACTTTTATGAGGAATTACTAGCTAGCCAAAGGTGTTACCTTCAAAGAAAAGTACCTTCCCTACTGAGAGACGAGCAGGAGTGAATGTCTTTATTACAAGACAAATCACAGGACTTCCTAAAGCAGTGTCTGTGGAACAACTGCAATGCTCTCAGCACATGAAAACACAAGCTGGTTAAATGGTTCCTGATGGGCTTTGTTTTGCTGAAGACAGACAGGAGGATGGGAGATGCGTAAAGCTCTGAGCAGCATTCAGTGAGTCAAACAGATGTCTAGACTCAGTAACCAAAATTAAACTTTTATGGAACCTATTTGTTAAAACTCAAGACAATGACAATTCTGAGATCTTAAAGGCTTAATTATCACCAGCCTGGTGCCTACTTGACCCTAATATGCCACTATATTTCTGTTTCTTTGGCATAACAGAATAAATAGCTTTAATTTTATATTGGGCGTAGGAGGTGTGAAAGGGAGAAAAGGAAGGTGCACACGGAGAGAAAAGGTCACTATATCATCTCCAGAAAACTTTGACTTATAATTAAAAAGGTTGCAAATATTGGTCTTATCACCAAGTAAAATAAAATTGAAAAATTAAGTATCCAGAAATTCAGCTGAGGCTTCACCAGTTTAGGATACTTCTCAGACCTCTTGAAGAATCCTTCCTTACTTGACTCTTTTCATCCCCTTGCTCAAAATGTACCAATTTTCAAAGTCAAGTATTCAGACACAACATGATCTCTGCCAAAGCTGGGTACTATGTCATACAAAAAAGGACTGTGTATATCTATAGTTTTCTGAAGGAACAAATAGAGATCAAACTTGAATTAGCACCATATTACAATGTCTAGAGATCCATCCCCATTCTACAGTGAATCCCTGCATCCGCATTAAGAAAAGTTTTACTGTCAAAGTTATTTCTGAGGACATGGAAGAGTGCAGCACATTTTATTATTTCTGTTATTAGATAAAAGATTTTGCAATGTACTTTACAGTACTTGAGGGTTTTCTCATGAAGGAAAGCTAGAAATGTGCATTTGAAAAGTTTTTCCTCTATGACAAACAGTTGTATTATAACAGAAAAACTACAGGGTATGAGCTAGAATATATTAAGCTTTATTATGCTGAATAATGTTTAGATTAATAACAATTAGGTAGAATAAAAGGAAGATGTGAATGTGACTAAAAAGAAATATTTTAGCCATGTGGTAGCTATTAATAAGTCAAAATAATTTTTGACAGCTATCCAAATATCTTAAAAAACTTTTCAAAGTCATGGTCCATCTAGATGCAAAATGTGTATTTATTTACATATCACATATCAAAAGAAAGATAAATATGCAAAATCTAAACACCAAAGTATGTATATATTCTAATGAAAACAAGTTACCAAATGTGGAAGTCAGTGGAAAGTTTTAGAAGGTACTTTTGTGAGGTTTTGAAATATTCTTGGGTGCCTAAACATGCAGAAGGATTTGTACAGGAATTTTTAAAATGTTCCAAAAGACCTGCAGGATTTACATACATACAAAAATACTTTATGAGAAAAGTCTTTGCTGATGATTTAATATGCAATTAATTAATATTACATACCTTCTACTTTAATTGAAGTCTTAAGCTTTAGTCCAGAACTCTATTGATTTAGATAGGGCCCAATATTGTCTTACACGCTGTTTATAGGTTTAGGGCCATGACGTCTAGCACTAACACAGAAACTGAATAATAAAACTCACCTGTCTAAATTATACACGGCTACTTTAAAAATGGACACAATCCAAATGTCACTGGCATCATTAAATACTAAACAGTACTTTCTTTCAAAACTGGAATTTGCTATGTGAACAACTGTGTCCTCATAGACACCATATATGAAATAAAAGATGCTTATGCTTAATTCACTTTCTGCCTTCAGGTTATAGTACATGCATTTCTGACAGAATAGACCATGTCAATAAAGTGTGATATGACAAAGGAAAATATACAGATTCAGAGCTGTTTTGGTAGCCTTCTGCACAAATTGAGCACAGAATGGCTTTGCCAAACCAGCTGAAGTCCTCATCTCTAGACTGCAGGGAAGCCAGTAGCTATCACAGCAGGTGAGGCACCTCAGAAGTGTATCGCAAAGGGACATCAGGCAACAATCACTATTTGCAGCAACAAAATTTTGTATTGGATGTAAAGAATCAATTTTTCACAATGCTCACACTGTCAAAAGTTAAGCAGTGGCACAGGTTGCCGGGAGAGAGAGCACAGCCTCCATCCTTAGAAATTTCCAAAATCTGTCTGAACAGGGCCCCAGTCTAGCTTTGAAGCTGTCCCTTCTCAGCATGAGACAGAACAAGGTGACTTTCAAATATCCCTTCCTACCTTAGTTTCCTATGATTCTTTTCTTCAGAAGCCTCCAGACGATAAAGACCCTTTTGCCCAGACTCAGTCTGGGGGCTGACTAAGGCTTGCCCAAAGGGTATTAGAAAATTTGATAAGTCAGCAGAACACTCAGTATGGACACAAACCACCATAGGCCCCAGCAGAAGATGTCACTCTTAAGGGAACAAATTTAGCCAGTAATTTGAAATAAATAACCAAAATGTTAAATGTGCCATTTGTCCTTTTACAACACGCCAAAAAGTACCATTTTCTTTGTTGTGTGTCTCAGCATGACCAACTGAAATGTTACTGTATTTTTTTTCTCTGTCAAAAACCTGTTAGTTTATTAATTACAGAACAGGAATTTGCATTTGTGCTATGCCACCTTAAGGACAAAATCGACTCTTTAGTAAAGTGGAAGACAAAGAAGCCACAGAAAAAGCAAGAAAGAAATTCAGTCTTCAGATATATTAGTTTTAAATACAGAGTAAAACTAATTTCTACCTCTACTTTCTATTAATTTCTAGCAACTTGCTGCAGTCTTTCTTAAATTGACTTTTAAAACTCCTTTTAGAAAAAAAATTGCAAGAAGTTTCAGTTAAAGAGTACATTTAAATACATGCTTAACTTTAAGCATAAGCTTAAATTCTACGAAGTTCCAAGTATACACACACACTTAATACTGGGCATTTTTTCAATGCCTTTCCTGAAATAATAAATTTGTTTCACTTTTCTGCACACACGTAGTCCCTTCCTCTCCTAAGGCTACTGATCTTAGTAACAAAATGCTGCAAGCCATGAACATTTCATGCTGCTCCCATTATTTTCATCTGATTCAGTATATGATGTACTAGTGGCTACAACCGTTGTCCCCCAAAATAGTGCAGTAGAAGCCTACTTCACACAGTAAAAGAATGGAGAATTGACATGAGAAAACAATTATGTGGGAAACATTGAATCAAGCATTCCCAGATGGTATATTTATATTGAGAATAAACTGTAAGGGAGCCAAGTTGGAAGTCTGTGAAACTTCCACCATTGTTAAAGGGACACTGTCCCTCAGTCTGGGACCCCCAAACTGCAAGGATGTTTTACAAAACTTGAGATTAAATGCAAAATATAAGTTAAAACTCAAAACAGTAAATTTATTTCTTTTAATATAAATATCAATCTCAAGTACTAAGAAGTCTAACAGTACTATTACACAGGGGTATGTGAATCTGAAAATAAAACTGGATGGAGGAAAAAGTCAGGCTGACTGTTTTCCACTGCCACAGTCTGGGCTTTGCAAAACACAGAAAACAAACAAGAGCATGATAGATCCCAAAAGAGGTATTTTAAAATTGTTTCCATTGTAATAAGCTGCATTTTCAGGTCAGCATTTTTTATTTTTCATAAGAAGTATGAGCTTGTTGACAGCAATCCTTTAAAGAAAACAGTCGATTACATTAAATGTCAATGAAAAAGAATGGGTAACTGCTCAGGCATAGCAACCCCAGCAGCAAGAGCAACCAAAGAGGAAAACAGATTATTTACGTCTGAAGTCTTAAGTTATATGTAAATAAAAGCCCCATTTTAGTAAGAATAGACACTCTGCTTCAGTCCTATTTAGCTTTTGGTACAATGAAATGTAAAACTTAAAAATAAATCTAGCCATTTTGTACTCACCAACAGCAGTCATGTTTAATAGCATATCCTTTTTCTTACAGCAAAATTTCTGGACCATAAATAGACTAAACCTGTGTGTGACATTTGGGTCCTAATTTCAATCATCTAAACTTCAAAATGTCTCTGACCCAGAAGTTTGGACCACTTTCACCCCTTGCAGAAATCAAAAGTTACTTATTTTTTTCATTGAATAAGTTTGCATATTAATCTCTACCAGATGATTTTAAAATTTAGGCTAAAAATATATATTTTCTGGTGTATGTTGCCTAAGCAACGTGCTTGAGCAAGAATCAGAAGGGAGAAACAATGTGAACATAAAAAGTGGAGAGAAAAATCTTCTCTAGATGTCTTTAAACCTCCCAGATATCTGGGTGAAGTTTCAAACCAGTTTTTTCAGCTGAACTTGTTCACCCATATTGCAGCAAACCTACTGCAAATCTGAATGGACTGCATTAGAAATCAAGAATAAATATGGGGTGACAAACATGTAATGCAAATTGTTAAAATGTTAAGGTACCAGGGACCTGTGGTGTATTTGTAGATATTTTGTCGTTTTCATCCTTAAAATAGAAGTTGGTTAACAACAGAGAATAAAATTTGAATAGAAGCAAAACCAAAGTGAAATTGCCATAATCTTGGGACTTAATATAATATTTTCAGATGTCCTGTTACATTATAGTACTCATGCAAAATTGTCCCTTTCTTAGTGAAAAGCATGGCCAGGTATGACTTGACATTGCGTTTCCAGCAGCTTTATTGTCATTACACTCACATTACACACACACTAGTAAGCCTACCTACTGCCTTATATTATCTACTTTATTCACGTACCTGACTGCCAAATAAAATGTTTTGTAAAGCCAGTCTTCCATTCCACTTGACAAAAATGTATGTTGTTAGAAAGATTTGAAATGGTCATTAGAGAAAAGGAAGATAGTTCTGGTGAATAGCCAGAGCCTGGGACAAGTTGAGTTTTGGTCACCAAGGACATTACTCATGTGCGAGCCTGGGCCCGGCTTCCCTCAGGAATGGGCAAAGTTCCCAGTTCCTTCAGACATCTGTTTGATATTACTAGACTCACTAGGGAAGGATTCAAGGAGTGCAAAGCTTGCTCAGAATGTCTCAGCCATGGAGGCAAAATCCAAATTTCTGGCAAAAGGAGTTTAGGGGTCTAGAGGGGAAGAGGACTTGGAGGGGTCAGCTAGATTCAGGAATAAATGAAGGACAGAGTGGTTCCAAGGCAGGAAGGACCTGCAAGGTTAGCCAAACTCCAGGATGGAAAGAGGAGAGAATAAGAATGCAATCTCAAGAGGATCTAGAAGCAAGCAGAAAGGCATCAGATGGGCATAGGTGGGAAGGAGCTATGGAGCACAGTAGAGGTGGACATTTGCCTTCCTTTCTCCTTCTTCCCTGCCTGTACTTCTCAGTCCTCCCCTGTCTGCTCCGAACAAGGGACTGCTAATCCTGTCAGGATGTCTGAGATACCTGCTCACCTCAGCCCCATCCTCTCCTTCCACCCCACATGAGAAGTGGCCTCCTCCTCCCTCCCATCTGTCTACTGCTTGCCCTTGATCCTTCCCAAAGCTCCTGAAGAAACGAGGGAAGAGACCGCTGCCAGAGGCAAGTCTGGATCTGGTACCTACAGGAGAGAGGGAAGACTAGGGATGGACTGAAGAGGTAAAGGCAAGTGTTGCAACAGCTTTGCAGCAAGCTGCAGAAGAATAAGGGTCCCCAGAGTGAGACTCCAGCCCTTCCCCGTGGGGCAGGTGGTGGGGACACTGGTCAGGATGAAGAGGCCAGTGCTCATTGCCTCTGCTTCAGAGTGTGTGGGCAGACACAGTCCCTCCAGAGGACATCTAAGAGCTGGCAAAGGACTGGAAGAAGGGCAGTGCCAGGCTGGGCACTTTATCAGAAAATCTGATAAAGAAAATGAATCTAGTTAGAAAACTATTTTTTTAGGGAGTTGTGAGACCTCAGGGAAAAAATGCATCAGGATGATTACATAAATTCCTGAAATAGATCAGTAAAATGAACTATAAAATGGAGACTTTGTCCATGAATAGGAAGACACACACACACACACACACACACAGAGATAGATAGATAGATAGATAGATAGACAGACAGACAGACAGATAGATAGATAGATAGATAGGAAGATACATAGGTAGGAAGATACTGAGCTATACAGTGGGAATAGATAATTTCAGGAACCAAGAGATAATCACAGAATCATAGAATGTATTGGGCTGGGAGGGACCTTTAAAGATCATCTAGTCCAATTCCGCTTCAGTAGTCATGGACAATGTTACCAGATCAGGTTGCTCAGAGCCCCATCAAGCCTGACCTTGAGTATCTCCAGGGTAGGGATAATATGAATAATCATTTCTTCAGATGATCCCAGAACTGAAGTGATGCTCACAGAAAGCGCCATGCTATGGAATACCTGGTCAAATGAACTGCAGTGGAGATGGCCAGTGTATCTGAAATTACTTTTAATTATAGGAATAGTTTGGCTATTTTGGAGAAGTCTCCTGGATATTTCTTAGTTCAGTGTTCATCTTTTGAGTGGCAAATAGTGCAGTAACTAGCTTATTTTGACACCCTTGCAGACCATGGTATATCAGAATTCATAACTGGGTGATTTGTCTAAGCTGGCAACAACAACAAAAATTTGTGGTCCAGGGATGGCATCCAAATTATTAACATAAAATGACTGCCCTCAGCAGAGCCTCTTTGGGTTTAATCAGCATTCAGGATCACCGCCATAGCCTAAAAGACAAATAAACCACTAACACCTGAATGAGGGAAGAAGTTAAATGAGCACAACACTGCTTTCTTTCTCCTCCTGCTGGGTGAGCTCACAAGTTACCCTAGATCATACAACTAGCATATGGCGTGTCTGGCAGATTAGTGGTGGCACACACAGAGCTGCACATACCTGGCCCTTTGGTGCATCAGTTGGTATGTGCTGGCCAGACAGGCACTGCCCACAGCCCTGCAGAGTCCGGCTCAAGCCACACCATGGGCAGCAGGACACAGCTGTTCACAGCAGCTGGCACCAGATATAATGGCAGTGGCACGATGTATCCCACAGCTCCCACTGAATGAAGAACCCCATTGAACTGAATAGCTATTTGTAGGAGTAAAAGTTGAGTGAGGGCATTGTGATGAGACCCAGTAATATTATTGTAGGCACTGGTGAGGAGGAGAACAGTGGTAGCACACAGTAAATAAAAAAATTCAAAATCTCCACATCTGTTTGAAAGAAAATGCACCATCAGAGTCCGTTATCTGCATAATTTCCCCAAACAAGTTATAGGGCTGCACTCAGATTTCAGACAGCAGATCTGGGTCTTCTCTAACTGTAACAACTGTGTGTTTGCCAACTACTTCAAAGGAAGTGTTTAAAAATGAGACCGTTAAACAGCTAAGGGAGCTGATGGAATCATATTTTAACCCAATTATCCTTTCCAATATGTATTTGTCAGCATTTAATCCCATCTGCCATTGTGCTGCCCAAGTGCCTAAATTGTATAGGTCCCTCAAGAGTTCTCTAGTCTTGGCTAACCTAACAAATTCTGTGCCATATGCAAATTTTAATTTGCAAATGTTCTCCCTCATTTCCAGACTCTATTAAACAACTGGTCTTATTATGGGCACTCCACAGTTAATTCTTTGCCACTTTGGAATTTTACCAGTTTTTCTGTTTTATTTTCTAAAATTTTACCAATCTCTAATCTATAACAGCAATCTACCTCTAAACCTTTTTATATTCACAGATGCTTTACTCATCATTTTTGAGAGACTGAAAAAACACTACAAAAAAATTAAAATAACATAAACCAAACAGTTCCTTTATTCACTCTTATGTTGATACAACAAACGGATGCTAGTAAATTTGAGAGTATTTTTTTCTTTTCAATAAATTATTCCTCTTTATTGCTTTTATAACTTTGTTTTACTTCTGCAGATGGTTTATTATTGTCTCTAGTTACTATTTTAGTCAATTTACCTGGGACTTCAATGAAGTCCCCAGGTTTTAAACTTCTAGGATTATCACCTATACTTTTTCAATGAATCGGTGCAATATCTACTACCCAAGCTGATACAAATTAAAGTAATGGCATTTCGTGCCCTCTGTCAGAAAATATTCTGTGCTTCAACCAATCTAATTTAATTCAAATGTAACTACAGCCACGGTAGGACAAAAACTCAGCTAAAATAGTTACAACAGTATAAAAAGTTATAAACTTTATTACTAAATGAGAGTTGTGTTTTTATGATCTAAGATTAAAGGCCCATGATCTATTTTTTTCTGTAACTCTGATTCAGCAAGGTGAAAGATCCTAATTCTCATTTTCACTACACACTCTTTTAATAACACTCTTGCAGGGGGAAAGAATCTTAGTGTACGCAAACATCAGTTCCAGTTGGATTACATGTATACTTGAGTCCTCTGTTCAGTTGAAGCTTGAGAGGAAAATAGTATATATTTCACTTGCACAAAAAGTTTATTGATATAATCCAAAGTAGAAAACAGCTTTCATTTGTTTCAAGCAAATTTCTTGCAGAATAGTAACTTGAATGGTTATTTCAGTTGATGGGTATAGGTAGCAGAATTTAACATCTGGAGCCACAGGAATGGTTCATTACTATAAATGTCTGCAATACTAATCAAAAGAGATAACGTTCTAGTCAGGATAATAATTAACATTTAACTGACTTGCAAATGTAAAAACCAGGACCCTCAAAATACAGTCATCAATGAACTGAAAGAAACAGGCATGTAATTTTTTTAAACTACTTGAATTCTTCCCTCTAGAGTACTATGGGGAGTGATAGCACGCTGCAGTACAGCAAACACTATAATACATCTAGTGAATGGAGATTGTACCTTCTGTTGTGCTTGGTATATCCTTTGTACTCTGAGACACAGCCAAGTTTGCTGTATCTGAATAGGGAAAAAAGAGCAGAGGATTCCATCAAGAAGCTAAAATGTGAGTTAAAAGCAACAAAGTGACTGTAGTGTAATCCTTACTGCTTATACATACCAGAATAATATCAACAATTTTTTTCCAGTACAACTGCCAGCAAGCAAGGAATAGTACTAGACTAAACACAGAATGTAAAAGAGCATAGAGAATTGGGGTCTGTGCTAAAAGAAACGTGAAACCCCAATGAATGGAGCAGAATGAATTGCAGACCATTCAGAGCAGCGTTATAGGTTTCCCACGTGGGCACTAACAGTGGAGTTCCATGAGCTTTTGGCAACAGCACAATTTGCAACAACAACTAAAAGAGTTTGCTGAATTATTTAAGCATGAAATCAACATATCTCAGACAAAAAGAGCCAATGTAAGTTAAGCAAAATAACTTAAAAATTCAGCACTGATTCTGAAAGGGAATGCAGTGGCTTTCATTCACCTCCACTTCGTATACTCCTGTTTCTGTGGATGTGCAACCTGAACGTAAGTCAGGATATCTAAAGCAGAGTACTGGAAGGAAAGTTCAGCTGAAGAGGTTTTCGTGCAGTGCATCCCCCAGGGTGGGCTGGAAGAGGGAGGACTTTTGCAAGGAAATACACCTCCTCTTCCTCCCTTCCTTTTGCTCCATTTAGCTTTGATTAATTCCTAGTAATGCAGTCCCTGCAGTCCCTTGTTTTATTTGCTTGTTTAACGTTGTTGTTTTTCACAGAACACAGGTGCCTGTGTTTTTTCAGGAATGAGAAGTCAGCTTTGCAGGAAACGCATCTTTTCCCTTTCCCCCTCAACTACTTTTCTGCTAAGATGAAGAGAACAACAATTGCCTTGTACTGACAACTCAAATTTGTTTTGTTATGGTTCCCCCCCCCACCTTTCCTGCATGCTACTCTCACAATAAATATCTAGATTTTTTTGGGAACTTCTGTTGCATGTGGCATGGCTCTGTACTCAGCATGCAGCTCACACAGGGAGGGCATGGGAGAAACTGAGAGGTGAGAACACAGACTGTAATATATTCATAGGACTTTCAGGTTCAAAAGTCTACTGCATCCAACACATTGCAAGCATAGCACATTTTAAATGAGGCAGAAGCACTGCCCAGACCTTCAAACAACAGAGCATCAGAACTAAAAGGAACTATCAAACATGTAGCATTTGTGCAGCAGATCTGGATCTTTGTTTTAAAAATTAACAAATAATCCATTTTAAAGGAATGTTCTTGCAGGAACTTTTCTGGGAGCGGCAGAATTAACTGGGAACCTTTCAGACCTCTTGCCTTTTCCCACTATTGTCAACCAGGGAACATTTGTTTTACTACATCTTAAAAGGCAACATAAGCTGGTAGTGAGGCCCAGTGTCAAGGCCTATCCCACAGAAGTAGAAGATAATGACAGCAGGCCTTGGGATGTTGATTAAGAAAAGGGACACAATGGCTCGCAAAAATATGGCTTACCTTGGTGGCTTTTCTCATTAAGGACTTTGTCATCTTGCAGGGATAGAGGTATTTTGTTCATAGCCATCAGTCTTGAGGCTCCTTTTTCCCCTTGACAACTCATTTTCCTTCTGCAATACCCTAGCTATGTCTCTAGGTCCTGCATCTGCCACTGACTGACACCGTGACATTTTCATAACTCAGTAGAACTCAGCAAGACCCTGAGTACTGGATTTCACTAAGATGAAGGTAACAATAACATTCAGTGCCATCCAATGTAGCCCCAGCAACACAGTGAGACTATGACTATCTCTCCTGCCTTTAACAGCTAGGGCAGTGTCACTTCTCTGATACTGCAGCTGGGAAGCAAGGAGCCCTGAGGCTGCCTGGGGCTCCGTTCGACTCTCCTCTCCCCCAGGAAAGAAGAGGATCTGAACAGCATCTGGTGTATATGTTGGTGGTGTATATGGGACCTGTGAGGGGAGTGGATAGTGAATAAATTTTTCTAGGGAGAAGACTCATACCCCAAAGAGAAGAGAAGAGAAAGAACAGTAAGTGCTAGTGCCTCAAATACTAAAGGTTCTCCAGTGAGAGATAGCATCGTCTGCTAAGACTTGTTGAAAAAGCATCCTCCTGTGGTGGACAGTGTGATCAGTTATCTGGCATTGTGAAAGCTCACAGGTCATACTTCATTAGAAGTCAACATTAATTGATGTCTGTAGAGCACATAGACAAGAAGCGCTTTTGTCAACGTAGTAACTAAGAAATAATAACAGCAAAGTCTGAATCAGAGAACAGGATGCAGCGAAACTAGGCACTAAAGGCTTCTAGAGGCAGAAAGATTATAATAAAAAAATCAAACCATCATTAAATTGCTCTAATAATGAAATGAATTAATTCAGAACTGAATTAATATAGCAATTTCTTACCCAGAAAGGAAGCTGCTACAGGAACAAATATTGCATTCAAATGTGAAAATACATTCTTTATTGCTCATTTCAAAAGTCTTTTGGAATTAATGAGTGTTGGGATGAGAAATCAGAAAAAAACCCCCATGTTAAACAAATAGCCACTTATAGGACCAAGTTTCCCGTTAAGTAAGGAAAAGAAGAATCTGACATCAGAAGATCATATGTCAGAGACTAAATGAAAAAAAAAATAAAGTCTTTTTTGGAGCATTGAGAAGGTCAGCTCTTTCTAATGCAGCAGATCCAACATCTCAGCTTTAAAGAATGACAGAGAAAATAAAACTACAAGAAAGCAGCCAAAAAAGCATTCTGATTATAGGAAAATAAGTAGCAGCAGAACAGCAATGATACTTTCATTTTGGGACTAGCAAGATCCCCCCTCTTAGTTTGCTAATTCTCTGGAAATCCTAGCCAAAAATTTTCTTCAATATAACTGCTTATACTAATATACACACATGACATACATGTACAGTTATACATAAGCAATAAATGCTTGGATACTAAACTCTCTACTCCCACATACTTCACCCTCTAATTCTCTAGGGGGCTATATATGGAAGGAGTATTTACTTTTCTACAGTGGCGTAAAACAAAGTTAGTGAAAACAAGAGTTGAGTCCTGACGCTTCTCTGAAATTTGCTGCCCTACTCTCCAGCTGTGCAAAGCGGTAGGAGTGGGAAACTGCAGACCAAGAGGTCACCAGTGCCACTGCTGTTCCTCAGAGTATTCGGATGGGTTTGAAATCAGACCACTGTACTATGAGCTGTTGTTTCCGCTGTTGTTCCCCTTGCAATCCATGAAGGTTATTGAATGTGGTGTGGGTGGAGGAGTATATTGAAATAAGAAGGGGAAACTAAGGGCATGAGAAAGATTATGCAAGTGCTTCATGAGGGTTTTTAGTGTGTGGCTATTTTCTATGTACGTGCAAACCAAAACCATCTTATACCTGAATTTTACACATTACACAAAACCCCTGAGATTTTCTATTTGTTGCTCCTATGCTGTTTCTTAAACTAACTCATACCCCTTCTTAAAATTCTACTTGAGAGGTACTGCATCTGCATTCACAGAAGCTGTAGTGGGACCAGTGCTATACCAGATAATAGGGCCACAATGTCTTGACCTAATTTCACTGGAAGAAAGGAGCTGCATTTTAAGAATCAATACACTCTTAAGATGATTACAGAGGTGCAGGTTCTAGGTTGACCAACAGGGGTACAGCCCTCATGTGCAGACCAAACTGCTAGAAAAGTTATAATTTGAATCACATTATGTACTTTCGCAGCCACTGTATGATTTGTATACAATTCGATTGCTGTTTCGAAAGGTAAATAAAATTAAATTTTACTAGTGTCAAAAAGGGATTTTGCTTTATTTTAACTTAAAAGCTGCTCTTCCAAAAACAGGTTCTCACATTTAGTTGAGAATTTGGTTTCCTCCTGCTAAAAATAACTTTCTATCTGATTTCAAGAGACTATAATGTAAGTTAATTGCTTTTAGTAATTTTCAATATCAGTTTCCCTTGCTGCTTTTGCACTGATGGTTGTTCTGTTTGGGGCTTTTTTCCCTGACATCCAGGCCACAACAGCTTACCAGGAGCAACTTATTTCCTTATACAACAGGAGAACTTCTCCCACTTTGGCCCATTTGTGTATTCACCACCAGTGATGTCAGAGGCCCTTTTGGAAGTGCAATCCAGTGCCTGCAATTCTATAATGCCTTGTTAAGTATTTTAATCTTTTTTCAGAATTATTTTCCCTTTCTAGGCTCAGCGCAACTTTTCAGGGAATTTAAAAGTAACATTTAAGCTTATAAATCTAGTTTAGCTGAATTGATTTTGAAAGTTGTAAAATGACAACTAACAGAGTCTATGTTAAAACAGTCATCTAATAATTTTCTCCAAGGAAAACGAGCAGGCATCCTGGACACTGCTTATCAGTATTATATCAACATCAGTATAACAAAGAAAAGATGACAAAAACCAATTGTCAGCATTTTTGAATCAACTGATCACCAGCTGCATGCTGAATTGTACACCTTCTACTTGTGCTCATTGAAGAAGAAGGGGATACTCACTAGATACAGTTCCACATACACAAAACTTGTCTTACTTGTGGAAGGTGTGACTGCGTGCCATAGGAGCCTGCCTGCAAAAGCAAGGTCGCATCTTATATGTAAAATCACCCAACAGTATCATGACCTCTGACAGTCACCTCTGCACTCTAACCTAAAGAGGTATAATTTCCCTCTAAAGCACATAATGGTGAAACCCTATGGCAAAACGAAGTATGGAATATATGTGCTAGACTGCTTCTAGTATACAACCTAACCTGGATATCCATGTCCTATGTTACTTTACAATTTTTACTTAAATAAGTGGAGCCAAAAGCACACATTAATGTTTTCAGACTTGTGATTATAAAAGACAAAATGGCCTATGCACACAAAATCAGATGTGATTTAAGAAAAAAACATTTCAACTTGATTGCCTTTACTTTGGCCTATCAAACAACAAAAAAAAGATTCTAAGTTCTTACAACTAAAAACCCATTTGAAAATAGGTTACGCTTTCTCCCTGAATTTTTGTTTCCATTTATTTGATATGGACTTGGTGGACTTAGTGCTACATTTAAGGAAGAGAAAAGAATGAGGTGCTCTTCTGTGTCACTTATTACAGTGCTTGGGATACACAGTGCAGACAGAAACAATCAGGGCTGTGCTGCCCACAGAAATGAGTAAAAAGAAACATCTCTGTAATAAGTGTTCAAATCAGATTATTCTTGTTCTCAGGCATACCTCATATTTCAATCTCTTTGTATTATGGATTTTCGTCTCTTTAAATAGTTCCCTCCCAACTACCAGGTACCCAATTTCCAGGCTTCAATTTTCATTATTTTTTTCCATTTGAAAAGCTCAGCTTTCTAGTATGGTATGAGTTCCCTTGGCTTTGTAAGGTCTTTTTAGAGTCTGAGCTTGCAAGGCCTCCTGCAAGCACTCATTGGCTCGATTAGGAGCTATGCAAAAGTATTTTAGGAACTCAGCAGTACAGCTTTAATTCTCACCTTGCAAATACAGAATGGAAGCATGTTTAAAAGCCTGCCTTTTGTGTGTGTGTGTGCATGATTCTAAGGTCTTAGTTTTCTGTATCACTGAGCCAGTTTGAAAATTGCTGTGCAGTATATATAGTAAGTAGATTAGAGAAGTTTTTTTAGCACTATGAAGAAGTAAGAAGATCATGGACTTCCTTCTGTACTTGCATGAAAATGGATGACATGCAGAGTAGTATGTGCTTGACTGACATCAAATAGCTGAAATAATGTGGCTAAAAGTTGCTTGTTTTGCTCTACCTTTTGGGTTAGTGTACAGAGCGCACTCAATGTTTTAGTCTTGATTTCTCCATCCATAAGATGTGAAAGACAACATTATCTGGCTCACAGGGATGCTGAGGGATTCCGTAATGTTTGCACAGCTATTTAAAAATATGAAGTACAGTGAATTATGCAGTATAATTGCTGAGAGTGAAGACTTACCCTCTCTAAAGAAAATGAGAATGACGATTTCTAAAGAGAATTATTTTGGAGAGCATCTTTAACTACCTTAATCTACACTATTTATCTATTTGCTAATTAAAATTATTTTAGTCTGTTAGAGCTGATCAGAACAATTTGCATGAAAAAGACACCTGTCTGTGGTTGTCACTGAAGTGTACTCAATCCGATGAGAAAATCATTAAAAAGTCACCACTGTACTTTCAAAAGGTACCCCCCTCTTCCACCCCATGTCTTTATAAGCTACTTAGTCAATAATTTAATTCTTTCTGTGTCTATGTTTCAAGTTGGTTAAATCTGGGCTGCTAAGTGGTGCTTTCCTTCCAAGGGATTCATTTACTGAGGATTCCTCTTCACTATGATTTAGTCTTTCATCTTGCACAGATGCTGCTTTACTTATCACTAATTCACACTGCACATCATAGGCTACATCAACATCTGCATCTAGTGGATGGAAAGTCTTCATTTCTTCCCCTTTAAGAATATCTGTCATTCTGCAGTCCCAGTCATCAGCTCCTAACAACCTTCCCAGCTGTACAAAAATGCATTCTGAATAAACATTGGAAGGAAGGAAGCATAAATATTTGACAGCGTTCACAGTCGAGGCAGGTTATTAAGCACTCTGCATTTCAGAAGAATACTCAAGACTGTCTTCCAATGAAGTATTACAAGTGAGTCTCCAAGTGTTTTTTAATCTAAGTAAGCTTTTACTTTGGAAGAGGCTATTAGTGCCTGTATATGAGAAGAGAAGATTGTGGACAGGCATAACATTTTGCAATTTCGTTTTCATTTCGGCTGGTTTTGTGATTTTCATATTCTGCATACCTGAATCTTTGTTACTTGGAGTTTTGAGCATGTCTGAAACGGACACTGTAACAGAAGTTAAAATGAGAAATGAATGACTTCCTCCCTGTAGAGTTAGTTAATGCTTATCCCATAGGTCCAAACTTTAAGTGATATGGTCATCTGAAAGACAGTTTGGTTCTCTCAGTCTCCATATGGGAGATGTTTGATGCTATGGTGTAGTAATATAAAAACTAGAGAGCGAAGCATTAAGAGGGATAGTAAGTTGCTTTTATTCTCTCTCAAAGCCTTCACTAGAACTTTCTCCAATAATATCTATGTGACTGTCCATTTAAGTATCAGTGGGGTTATATGGAAACATTACTGGAAGGCCAGTCTAAGGAACTTTCAAAAATCTTATTTTTAGCCAACAGCTTCTTGGAAGAATTCGTAATTTATTTTAATGTGAGTTCTAAAGTTTCTAGTTTTTCTTAGCAGGCTGGCTTTGAACTAACTTCAATAACCTAATCCAAATTAGGTCCAAGTATACTCTTTCGTTTTAAAAATTGCACAAATGTATGTAATTCTTCTTATATTTATAGCAACACCAGTCATCTGTTACAAGCCTGCTTTGTATTCACTTATCTATCATAAACTGATCACTGCAATCACTGTTTACTCCTAATCTGTGGTCTATTTAATTATCTGGAAATGTTATGGTCTGGGCCCCTGAAAGTCAGAAAATCCTTGCTCCAGCCCTCCTACACCTGTGCAGAGCTCTACTGCAGCGGCACAAAGTCCAGCTGGGGCTTCTGGCACATGTGCCTGTGCTGGCAGAGTCAGTTCTTCAGATTATAAAAGATGTAGGTTAGCGAGACTTTTCCAGTGATGTCAGTAAAACACTTTTGGTGTTGGGGTTTAACATTCCATATTAAACATGGTTTTTAACTAGACATTGGCCTAAACTTAATCTTTTTTCCGAACAGCCCCAATCACTGCAAAAATACTGAAAATATTACTTACACAGAGGATTTTTTTTACAGTGATTAAACACGACCAAATGAATTTTCCTATCTGAATTTCCACTGTATGCTTCTTTTCTGTTTAGCTTAATGTGAGATTTGCCATACATTAGGAGACACAACTTCTGAAAACGCAGAATCTGCAGATGGTATCACAGAACATCCCATACAATGCATTCAAAGAAACTTGCTGGACATGTAACTAGCAAATCCGTTCTAGACAATCTTTTTTTCCAAGACTTAGTCTTGGCATATTCTTTCAACCACAAATTATACTGAAGCATACAAACCGGAATACATATCCATACTGAAAGACAGTAAAATAGAAAAAGAGGTAGTATATTCAACCTGACTGTACATTTATGAACCTTAGTAGAGTAAGAATTATCTTTTACATGCAAAAAACTTCACACACCAGCCAAAAAGTAGAACATTCAGCACTGAGCACTCAGTATTTAAGCATTTAATTCCTCTCATCTAATAGAGCAGCTCTAACTACAGGGCAGTGAAAGATCAGGCATCAGAACAATCAAGCATGTCAACTCAGACTGTAATGATAGGCTTCTGACAGAAAAGGAGGAAAATCAGATAACTCATACTTCTGAATTTCCTTGGGGTACAACTGTCCAGGCTTAAATACAGAAATATATAGTAAAGCTTCAGCTTTAAGTTTTCTTAAATGGACATCCATATCACTGCTTAAACTCAATTATTTGAGAAAGCAATTTAGAATATAAAATGTCTTTCAGAATTTGCATTTATGTGCAAATGCTTTAGGAGATTTTATACATTGCAATGTAGTACAAAACTGACCTCTAAGGACACAAAAAAAGCAGCAAGAAAAAAAAAATACACTTAAAAAACTTTTAGAACAGTATGAGCATAACTAACATATGATTTGTGGTATGTCAGTATTAAATTGATTAATCTTCCAGCAAGCCAAATTTGGGATTGCACAATCCTAAAACATTCTACAGTCTGTAGTGGCTTTACAAGCAGTACTAGCCAGCACAAAATTTCCCCAGGAACATTAACACTAAAAAGAGTATATTAAAAAGTGGATGTTATTTCAAACTTTCTAGAAAAAATGTAATAGTCTGTGAATGAAATGTAGTTGAATATATGGTTTTGATTTGTTAGCTAGTCTCACATGCCCTGAACATACCTACATTTGAAAATCTTGTTTAACCTGATTTTTCATAAGTATCTTGTTCCATTTCAATGTAATCTTTTGAATGCGATACAGCAACAAGAACTCATATGTCACATAAATTCAACATCTTCAATTTGATGAGCTAACTAGTGCAGTGCGTAAATTGTATTTTCCTGCTTTAGGACTAAGTACACTACTTTTGTATAATCCTCTATGTTACACGAAATCCTTCCTGAGGAATCTCAAAAACTCAGAGCCAAAGAAGAACATAATTTTATAATTCCAAATGGGGACACGTAAGTGGGCTTTACCATTACCTGCAACTACCAGACAGAGACATGTATCCTGCAAATATGCCTAATGTGTATAATAAAGCAGACTTGATGTGTCTTCAGCCCTATTAGCATGTATTATGGGCAAGACAAAATGGCTAAAGAATACTTACATATCTTGTATCCAAGAATTAAAAATATGTAAGGGATGAAATCCTGGTCCAGTTAAATGCAAGCGATGTTTTGTGGCTGACTTCAGTAGGGTAAGAAAATGCACATATCCTGTAGTGTCAGGACATGCCAGAAGGCAACACCTTTCATACTGTGCCCTTGCAAGCACATGGTTGGCAGCTATAGAAATGTAGCACATGCTACACTGCGACCTCAGTGATGCTCTCAGAGCTTGCATGCAAAGTCTCACGCCATACGCAGAGTGTTACTGCAAGATGAGATTGTAACCCACACAGGTTCAACTTCCAGTGTGTCAGAAGCAAGGCAGTTTTGGCTTCAGTGCAGACTATGTTTGCCTATTCTAGTTGCTAAACCAGTGACACTAAGATCCATATAAGTGTCTTCACTGTAGCTGCCATTCAGTTCAGATAAGCTAGAGCAGGTCACTTTCTGAATGCCATGCTGCTGAAGCCAAGCCGACATAGCTACACTCCCTGGCAACATGTGGTTAAAGAAAAATTTAAAAAGGTAGTCTTCTGATATTAACAAATGACAAAGCTCATAATCACTATTAAAATCAGGCAAAGGGAAAAAAATTCTCTAGAGAATAAACACCAAAATCATATTATGCAATACACATATACTCCTTACCCTGGAACTGCAGCTTCCTGATTAGCACTGGCTGCTGTGTGTGTGCTCTGCGTGGCTGACAGTGCCAACAAGCAGCAGGGCTGGACTGCTGGGTGCAGTGTGGCAATGTGTGGGGAGCTCTGGCTGCTCTTGGAGAGATCTCTTTGTTCTAAAGCTCATCTGCATTTTCCTTTTTTCATAAGGCCGTCTTGAAGGAGTCTTTTTAAACACTTTCAGCAGAACTGCTTTTAGGAAACATCCTTTAACTTACAGCAAAATCAACATTAATAAAGTCATAATGCCACTTCATATTTTTAATTTCATCTTTCTTCCTTCAAAAATAAAAATGAGCTATGTCTCGATTGAAAATAAAACCTCACACAAAAACACAATTATTAATATGAACTGTAGAATAAACCCAGGAGAGACTGAACAGGAATAGTTAAGTGACCTTTAGGTATTGGTTTCATAGGCAATTGTTCCACAGAGAATCCACAGTGTTCATAAACATAACAGTGAATGCAGGGTTTGTTACAAGTGTGTTTTATATAAGACACGTCAAAAATGCTATCATTATGCATGGATGGATAGAAGATATAAATTAAATATATCAAAGAAAGATCAGAGAGTTCTCATCCACAGCTACACCAGAAACTGAAGTCAGCTGGAAAATGAGTTCTGCTGTCCTTGGAATTTCTAAACTGTTAGGTGAGGCAGGCATATTAAGGTAAATAGATGCTAAAACCCAGCATGTTTATATTTGAGAAACTCTATCTTGCCAAGATAAAAATTATGTTAATTATCTGTATCCAAATGATATTTTTTTTTAGTTTATAACCATACTTCTTTCTCCAAATGAAAGCCAAATATAGATAATACCTCAAGACTGGTTTGGTTGTGTTATGTTCCTCAAATACAAAGAGGAACTCTAATTTCACTCTGAATGGATTTTGTTTAAAATTAAAGACTACAGTGTCTTCATGTGACAGGACACAATGTGGTTTTTTTACTGTATGTTTTTCCATCTTGAATTAATTTGCACACCTTTCCATGGCTAACAGACAAGGAAACTCCCAACAAAAACTGTAGTGTAGGGAGCATAGGACTTTGACATTCTTCCAAAGTTTTAATAACTAAGGAAGCTGTAACAGTGCTATAAACTATACCCAATCTAAAATAGCACACCTTTAGATGTATCAGAAGGGACAGAAATATTTGTGTAGTTTGCCATGGCTTACTATGCATGAAGCCATTTTAATGGTTTTTTATATAGCATAGTGTATTCAAGTGCAAATTTTGTCTCAAAGAGGTTTTGGATATCATAGTTAATGCAGGAAGAGGTTCCAGAATCTGTGATCTTCTAAACTGCACCCCATCATTTAGGGGAAAGAAGGAAAGAAAGTCATTCAACTCATACTTATATTATTTTATCCCTATGATCTAAACAATTCGTGAAGTTCTCCACTTTCTGTAAGTCAACCTAGGAAAATGTAAGAAGTACCCTGCACAAGGTGCGTGATATTTTTCACCATGGTTACCACAAGGAACTATTCCATGGAAAGTCAGGGGCTTTATTTACTTTACAGAAAATCTCTCTTACAAATAATCCAGTTTAAGTAGGATTTAAAAGCTGTTCTGACGTGATATGTGGAATGAAAAAACAAGTGCCAGCTCCTGGCCAACACAATCATCCTTTTCTTTTTTTAAAGTATTGCAGCAGGGTATACAAAGTGTTCTAAGGACTGCAAACTAAAAGTAATTGCCAGCTTGTGGTGATACTTGCAGGACCTCTACAGAGTTTAGAATTCACTTCTTTACTGATGTGGACTGCTGAAGGTAAGAAGGATGATCAAGGCATGTGCTGGCCAAGTTGTTCATGTACTAGCACTGGCTGATGTACTTTGAAACAGCCTCTAAAGGTTCAGGGAAGACTCCCGCCAGAGGACATGTAAATAAACACTTACTTGATGAACATCCTAATATATTTCCATCAGATAATAAAAAATCTTGTCCTTTCTAGTCTCTCAGATTTAACATCTTTATCTTCTTCTGAATTCAGAATACGTTGATATTTTCTAAACCAGGATGTCTCACATAGGTTTGGATGAAATATGAAGTGGGACTCTAAGGTTTGGATGTTCAGTGGCTCTCATTGGAAACACATTGTCATGACTCCTTAGTTACACTTACATTTTGGTACCTACTTCTGTTAATTAATTTAATGCGTCCCACGTCAACATGATTTTTCAAACCTTTGCACCATTCTAAGCTGAACACTTTATAAAATAGATTAGCATTGTTGTTAATACAATCTTGCAAACAAACTGATCTGATAAAAATTTATTTCTTTACTCTGTTAAGCAATATTATTTACAATACTATTGATGGATCTTGTATTAAAGTAGAGTCATATAGACCATTCCACTATTTCTTCTAAGTCTGAAGTCAGGTTGACAACACCTATAGTTACTTGATTTATCCCATTTAATCTTTTAAACAATGGCACAACATAAGATTTTCTTTTCCAGGCCTCTTGAACTTTCTCAGTTTTCCAAGACTTATTAAAAGTAAATGTTAACTGTCCAACATGTTTATGAGACACATCTCCTAAAACTCTTGCGGGGAAAGTACTGTACCTGTTGGTTTAGGAGATGCTGTTTAAAAATCCTCTTGAAAAAAACACAAGAATGGAAAATGTTTCATCAATCTATCCCATGAATATACCATCTACCTTTTTCCTAGTTATAGAATAGAAATATTTATTGAACACATCTGCTCCCCTTTGGAGTAAGGACCTTACCTTTTCATCTAGTAACTGTATATAATTTCTTTGTTCCTTTAATCTTAATATATTACCATTCTCTAATGACCATAGACTTTTTTCTAGTTCTTTTGCTTGCCTTATAAACTTTCTACTAGTTCTTCTGTTTTTCATTTTCATTTGCTGAATTATCCCTCTTCTGGATTTAAATACTTCCCTCCTACCCCATATGTTTCTTTTAAAATCAGTATAAGGTTTTCTCTCCTAACTTTGAGGTTTTAGGTTTGGAGATATAAAAGTAAAATCTTGCCAACTACTTCTCAAGCATGATCAATATTTTTATTTTTCCCTTATGAATTAACTCATAATCGATTACAGATTTATGAGTATTAGGTAGGATTTTATTATAGTCATATATATCTCAAGCAATCATTTCATAATCAGAACAACCACCAATATTTAGTTCCAAGCAGTTCCTACATAAGCATTAAGATGAGGATTACTATGGATTTCCTACGGAAGACGTAATGCTTACCAAGTCAGGAAATTGGTATTTATAACTTTTGAAAGAAATTCCAACATTCTCTGGCACAGAGGTTTGCATATCTGAAGATCCGTGATGGTCCAATCATAAACATTTCATACTATGCTTACAAGCAGTTTTTTCTAGCCATGCTCTTTGTTTATGTTGGTGTTTGCCACAGATCCCCAAATCACACCCATACTGCCAGCAAAAACACTTTGACAGCTAATCCATGCACACTCAGGAATGTATTTGCCAGCTAGTGAGGGATTTGGACCTCCTTGTCAAATAGTGAGTTCTAATCATACGCGTTTTATTACTAGCGAAGTTGAGCGTATGTGCACAAATGATGATTTCCAAATTGTGTTATCACTCAAACTCATAAAAAAGAATAACTTCTCATATATCATGATGCCTTAAGCAGTTTTGTTCCTAATACTTCTATTTTTTCTAATATTTATTTCTCTGCCTCCCCCAAAATGTTTTCTTGTAACTAGAATCTGATTAGCCCAGAATGATAGTCCTTTATAACAGGCATTTTCCAAACACACTTCGCACACCATTAATGATATACGAATCGCTTCAAGGTGATCTTCCTGTACTGAGGTGAGGAGGAGCCAGGACAGCTCTTGCTGCTGCTCTGCACAGAAGTAACTCACTGCTGCAAGACTAAGCCTGCTAGAGGACAACATCCAGCTCTGAGGATAACCGGGATTTTTCTAGTCTTATAGAAAAGTAGGAAAGAAAATATGGTATGTATTCTTGTAGATCCCAACCACTGTCCCATTGCAGGCCATCAACATTGATCTGTGTCTAGAAATAAATCCTCTTAAACACCCTAGGCAGACATCTTCCAAAAGTCTTTTGTCACAAGTAACCCACCTCCTTTTGTCAAACCCACAGAGCAAATAAGTTACTTATGGAAAGTTTGTTATGAAAACTATTAAAATGGAAATTAAAATTATTTCACTGGCAGTTACAACTGCCTAAAACCTTGAAAAATTAGGCCATTTATTTAGCTGGGTTTCAGCTAACCCATCCCTGTAAAACAGTTTCCTATCTTTGTGAAATTTGTTACTACTCATGAATCAAAAGTGATGGGTAAGCATAAATTATCATTAATTTTCTTTTTCAACTAGGGTAAGTATCAAATTATTACAGACTTCAGATAGAGCTGATCATTCTTTTCCATCCAGAGCATGGTCTAAGAACAATAGAAATATTTCTTTTTTGAGACTACTGCCCTTGCTTTTAAAGCAAGAAAAAGGTGATAAGGACGCTCCTTTCCAAAGGCTTGTCCAAATGGAAACTTTCAACATTTTGAACATTTCTCATTTGTAACTAAAACTGGAATAAAGTGGATGATTTCTAATGATATTCTATACTGTGGCACTCCCAGGGATACTTGCTGCTGAACTACATCCATTTTATTGCTACAATCTGTGTATTTTCTTGTGACCCGTATGACATGTAGGTCTGCTGCAAGACACATAGCAATTCCACATATTATCAAATATGTAAATTTTCATATTCACTCTGGAAACTCAGGTTAACATTTGAATATTTCACAGAAAATGCACTTTCAACCATGGCTGCAGGCTAGCGTTCCCTTGTGTAAGTCATCCATTTTTAGAACTAAATGTACAATTATGCAGCTCAAGTCACGCAGAAGATCCATGGAATTCATGCATATTGCTCATGCAAGGGCTTTTTTTCTTTCCCCCTTTTTTTTGATTAAAACATTTATTTGTTCATAAATAGAGCTGAAACCCAGATAAATAGCTGTGTTCAAATAATCAAGGACTGTAAAGAGGCCATGTCAAAGGATATTTTCCTTGGGTGACTGAAAGCCAGTATGGTACATAAAACTAAATTACAGAAGGCTTTTATTAATCAATAAATTGCTGTATTTCTTCAGTTACCAAGGCACTTGGCAAGCATTTCTCACATTAGGCAATTAAAAAGGCAATAGTACTGTTGTCTGGCAACTTTGGAAGCACTTAACTTCAAAATTACAAATTAAAACAAAGACTAGAAATAAAACAATTATCTTTTGTTGCTTCTGACTTCTGGTCTCACAATCTCTAATCAGGGATGCATTGCATCAAGGCTGCCTGCGGGTCACTGAGGAAAGTGATTTCAATTAACAATTGCATGCGAGGAGCTTCTACACCCAAATGAAAAAAGATGCCGGAGCATTTGTTTATTAAATTGGGGGATTTAAACTGCTTAATAAGTATTACAGTCTCAACAAGTCCTCTTTAATGATATTCGAAAGAATAAAGCTGTGCTGTAGCCCTGTCTCTAGTAGCGAGCACCCTGACAATATTCAACCCAAATTTTCAAATGCATTGTGGACTATTCTGAATAGCAGAAAGAGGAATTATCCTGCATTAATAATACCTTTGTGAATTATTGAAGCCAAGAGTATGCCAAATGTGAACAGACAAATGAGTGCAGGAAAATAATTCCATTTTTTGTACAGCCTCTAACCTGAGCAGGTTCTGAAGTTCTGGTAAGTCTTGCTTACCTAAAAGTACCTTTGAAGGTCCTTGGCATTGGCAGCTTTGCTTATGAAGCTTCTCATCCAGTAACACATCTGTTCCTTTTTGATGATACCCAAGAGTTTCTGAAATGTGCTGGAAGTCCTGTAAATAATGACAATGTAGTTTTGGATTACTTGGAAAATTGTTTCACCCTCAAGAAGCTAGTAATTTAACTGAATCTCCTGAGCAGGCTTTCCTTGTTGTTTTTGTATGGAAACCCTAATGTTAGACCCAAACTCTGTTATTGTAGATGGTTGAATTTTAAAAACTAATGATCACAATGTGAGTACTCAGTACTTATTCATTTTAAAAGTGGGGACAGTGAATAGAATGCATAGATTTAGCTGTCTGTTTTTGAAAATCTTGTACTTGAGTCTAAAATTTGTCACATCTCTCCTGAGAATTAGCTTTTCCCTAGCATTTCTACTAGTGTCCTCTTATTTCTTCTGATCTGAAAAAATGAGAACGGCAGCCACTTTTTGCGACCAACAGTTTTATCTTTGTATGAATTGGAAACTAGAAAAAAAAGCAGAAAAGAAAAAAAAGCCTTGAGATGTTGTTTGCATCCTTCCTCCTAACTTGCTTCTACTAGTAAAACCATTCTAGATCAAGTTTTGGGCCAAGAGCCCTATTATATCCTACATAGGTTATCTTTCTTAAAACACAAATCCAAGTTGGCATGCTCAGTGGCCCACGCCACCAGATCTTCCCAGACACATTATGATCTATCAGACAGGTGGAGGGAGCCTGATGGGGGAGTCTACCATGACTCTGATTAATGTCTGCTGAATACTTGATTGACTGAAGTTGTCACACCAAAAATCTCTCTCCTCCTGGAGCTGCTGCCTGACTCAGGGAACTCAAGAGGATGGGCAGGTTTGTGCAGCAAATGGGCACAACTCAAGGAATATGCATGGCTACTTTCACTGTGAGCAGAAATTTTCTTCATAGCTTCTGTATCTCTTCTGCAACAATATTAGCTGTTTAGAGACAGCTCTTGGAGAATTTTAATCTGCACTCTGGTATTTTCCCTGCCCTGCTATTCACAGTACAAATTGAATTCTCTTGCTCCCAACTTTTCATCTTTTTCCAGCAGGAGACTCCAGTGGTTGTCTTTTCCCTGCCTAGGTGCTGCCTTCTTTTTTATTGGTTAAGTGAAAACTCTAAATTCAAGGTGATTTTTTTTTTCCCTTTACATTTGTTTTTTAGGCCTGTGTAATCCCAACAAAATTCTGATAGGGAAATGCAAACATGCTTCTGAACTGTTTTTAAGACAATGTTGAAGGGTGGAGTTGGCTGGAGTTCGATTTTGTGCTGAATAGCACACTAAAGCTCAATAAAGACTTGTGTCTGTCTGTCTTTTTATATGGCTGGAGTAGAGCACAAAGTATGCTTTTTTTGTTTAAAATCATACATGGACGCAAGACAAACACTTCTTAGCTTGTAGAAAGACAGGTCATGAAATGAAGTCCCAGAATATGTGGAAACCTATGTTATCAGTCTTTTTTCTACTGGAAGTAATGCACTCCAATGCTAACATTGCTCATAGAAGTTATAGTTTCATATCTTAGCAAGTGCAGACTTCCTCTAGATGACCTGGGGCATATTCAGCATCATATTCACTCAATACACCTATTTTACACAGTAATCAGGTACATGAAAAAAAAAATAAAAACATAAATCAGTAGGGTCTCTCTTACTCCAAAGCAATGTTTTCTGCACGTATGTTTGGAGAGAAAGGCTGATTGGGACTTACAAATCCAGGGCAGTATCTATTTGAACATCAGACTGTTATGCTTAATTCATAAGACCCTGCCTACGGCTGTATTCAACAAACACAAAAGAATTTTCAAAGCACATTCTACACTTAACACAGAGGAGCAAGAGTAATGGATGTTTACGTTGTAGTCTCTTTTGTGGTGGTCCAGTGCCACCTCATGCTGCTCTGCACGATGAAATCATCTGCTCCAGTCTCACTCTGGCTTCTGCCAGTCAGGATCCTGACAGCTAGACTGGGACCCTCAGCAGGTGTTGAACTTGGAACTAGAGTGACCACACCAGCAGCAATGCAGCCTCTGTGTGTGTGCATGCATATGTACATGAAAATATACACAAAGACTTATGCATGAATACATATTTATATATGTTATTTATTAATGTGTATTTTAAGATTTTTTAAGCTGTTTCTTATTAATAGGCATTTGCTTCAAAACCTGCTTAAACTTGGGGCAGGAACACTGAAAAAAATGGCACAACATGGCTTTCGCTAATCATCGTTGCTGGTCTGGCAGGAAAAACTGTGCCGCACCTACAGAGGATTACCCAGGTCATCCTAGGGAACGAGCCCACTCAACGCTTCTCGATTTGTCTCTGGAGCAGGTTGTGTGGCGCAGCCCCCTCTGTTCTCATCCATGCTAAACAGGGACTCGGCTAAGAATTCCTGACACATGCATATCTGTCCTGAAACTACCCACAATAGGGATTAGAGAGATGTACAATTTAACCTCAATTCATAATCCTGCTTAAATCAGGAGCAAAATAAATCACTAAGAGCAATGACAGCACTGTTCTCAGTGCTCTGCATGTGACCCCGCAGATCCCTTTGGAAGTACAGGAAAGAGCTCTACATTCACTAAAGGACAATGCTGTGTATCCACCAAGTGCTGCGGGCTTCCCGTGCTTCCAGGATGCAAACCATGGTACGGTTAGCAATTAAAGATATATTGAGTTAAATTTCTCAAAGAAGTAAATGACTTACTAGACCAAATTAACTGAATCCAAGATATATTCCCATTTGCTAGACAGGGCATATCTCTCTGGAGATACCTTTGACAGCTCCAGCAACTGTTACTTGCTCACAGAGCCTATTCCTCTTTCTGCTTTTTTGTTACTAGTATTAGTAGATTTTTGATTGCCCTGTTCTGGGTGCCAACTGTGTCAGAATGCTCTATAATCAGGATGCTCCATTTGCTGGGCAAATTTACAGTCATTTAACAGCTGGGATCACTGAAAAGCTGAACTTCAGGACTTCCATCCTTTTGCAGGCTTAACGCTTGAAGCTTACTGGGCACTAGTGGTCAGTTTATGTTCTTATTCAGGTCAGAGCTGGCAAAGCACAGGATTTTTTTTTTTAATCAGTGAATTCCTTCTCCCCCTTTTGTGAGAAGACAGGATTTCTGTTGCATTAATCCAGACCAATACTGAGGCATAACGTTATTCCAATGACAGCATTCATATCTAAACAAAATGAGCCTGCTGTGCAATGCACACACTATGTACCACTTCCCATCATGTTCAAATAAGTTCACACTCTGACTCAATCTCCATAGGTGCTGTCTCCTTGCTCTTAATAAAGTGCATCGTCTCTTTAGGGGGGGATAACTGGAACACTATTCCAGAAACGTATGGCTCTAAAAAAAAAAAAATTGCTTTATGAGGAAGGGCCTAATCCCATTACAAGGTCTGATACAGCTGCAGGAGAGATAAACTGGACAGCCATTTTAAAAAGTTAGGTTGGTTATAATAGCCCAAGCTAATCTATTTCTTACTCACTGAATTTCCTAATTCCTTTCCTAACACACTGCCTACAGAATTTCATGGCAAATTATTATTTTTTAAACAACATTATATGTTAGCAATAACTGGGGTGTACAGATCTGCACTTTTAGAACATTTGAAGGCATGTTCAGAGATGAGGTTTTTCACCAAGTGTGTTGGATGGGGGATGGATGCAAAGTTTGTATTAATCAGATTTATTCATAGAAATAATTTCTCAGAAATTTGACATTTAAGCCGATTTTTATAGTCTAGGAATTATTAAAAAAACCCCACCCAAACTCACAAAATCTCTCTTATTCCCTAAATCCACACTCAGATGGTCTAGCCAGTAGTCTGATCCAGCCATGCTCTATTTTTACACTGAGAGATAGTAAATGGAAAGGCGCATTTGCATCACTTTGTGCTGGCTGCAATCACACAGCTCTAACTGCTTTGACTTGGATGGGATGAGACAGAGACGGTTTCTCATGTGCCACGGTGATGGCGAAAATGCTTTGCTAATGCAACACTGTGTTATATAGGCACCTGTACAAAGATGGTATAAGATATTGCCATACAGATTCAGGAAGACTTGGTGCCTGTTGTGCTGAGTTCAGAGTGCCATGCTGCTCTGGGTGAAGCACAGCAATGGAGCTATATTGCCTTTGCTGTGAATATATCAGTGAAGATCATGCAATAAGAAGACACTTTCTGAATGCATTTTGTAACGGCAGAGAAAGAACTAATTTTCTTCTTGAATTCCACAATATCTCCTTTCAGATTTATAAAATAACAACAGGAAAAGTTTGCCCGTAAATGCAACTCCTTTTCCCGCTCAAAAATGGGGGTATTTTTATTTTTTTCCCCCCAGAATATTTTTGGTTTGTTTTGATCTAGCTGTTTGCTGTTTCATTTCCAAGCAGAAACAGAGCAAAAGTTATGATTTAAAGAAAATTCCCATCTCAAAAACTGAATAACTACTTTTACCAAACAGAACTTCTGGTTTTGATTGAAACTCCAACATTAGTTTGTAAAACGTTTTCAGGCAAAGCATTCCAGGCAGCTTGAAATTTCAAGATAATTTGAGAGTTAGAAACATGACCACCTACCACATCTGTAAAAACTACTTATTTCAAACTTTTAAAATGTGAATGCCCATCCACTCAAGTAAATGGACTTCCTCATGAGTAGACTTCTTTTTATTCTATATAAAATTTCCAAAAGCTTCTTAACTGCTAGATCTTGGGCCCTTGATAGTCCTATATGTAATGCTGATGGAGCACTCCTGTGCAGCAAAGCCTGTAAAGGTGTCAGGAGCTCTATTGCCCAAGGGCAGGGGCATACTATGAACAGCCTGGGAGGAGAGTGGCCCACTGCCCCTTGGCTCTAGGGTTTTTCTCATGTTCACACTTCTCTTTTACTTTTTGTGCAGCCTACACACTAAGGAGGAGTAGACCAACCTTCTGTAAATACTCCTTTTATGATGTAACTTTTAGTGTTCTATTTTAAAATCAAAATACGTGTTTTCATACAGATGTAAAATGCAATATACCCAATGCCTACAGTCTTTCATTTTAGTAGGCACATTTTATTCTCAAAAATCATGGAAAATAATTGCCAGTGTCCACCTCAGTGCAGATGCATCAGGGTGGATTACAGTAAAATACATTTCATTTCTTTGTTCTGCCCTAGTGCCATTTAACTGCCTCTCTCTTTACACATATCCACACTGCTTTTATATATCCTTCATCTTATAAAGTGTGCTTCATCAACAGACTAAGTAAACATTTGCAGTGATATATAATGCTTACTGACAATGTCAAGCCAAATAGACTGTGATTCAAGAACAGGCTTGATTTCCCTCAGTCTCCTCTCCTCAGGCAAAATCTTGAGTGAATAGATGAGCCCTGTTCTGCACCTTGAAGGTCAAAAGAATAGCTTTGACAAACCAACTGGGAAACAAATTCTGGGGCTGACAGACTTCCTCCAAGAACCATCCGCCTCCAGCATCCCAATAACTGAACTTAAAGATTGCTAAGAAAATAACCCATTTATTATCTATTATCACGGCAGAGAATGAGAGAAAATCACTGACGCCCAGATAATCGGCATGCAAACTGCAGACCCATAGCTTCTAACCAGCATTTAAAATTAGGCTAGTTGCAGGTTTGGCATTTGAGAGCAGTTTTAATGCAATTGTACGGGATTGAATACCCTAGCCATTATGTTTTTAACCCCTTCAATACTTTTAAGATATTTAAATACCAACTTAAATTAGCAAGTTGCAATAAACCACCCTCCCCCATGTACTAAGACGCTTCACATTTTTCTTGCTTTAACACTCATTTTTAACTCTTCTTTAAATCCCTCCTTCCCTCAAAAAAGTCTCAAATTCTCTCTCAGTCAGTTCTAACCCTGCCTCTGCTTTCTAACTGGCTTTACAGAACCAACGCTAGCTTGTCCAGGGGACTACACAAGCTGTACTGTGAAGTTCTTTGGAGGATGCTGCAGCAACCCATTCAGGCACAGCAGCAGATGCTCACCAGCCCCACATGAGCAGAGGGACTGATCCGAATGAACTCGCACTGTGCAATCGCCTGGATCCTGGGGGCACGCAGTTACATGCTGTAGCGTGATGCACTATTGGCTAAGCAGCTGAGAGGCTGTGTAGTTGTGCTGCACACAGAGACTCGCTGCTTCTGTGGCCACCCTTTTCCCACACTCTGCAAGTCTAGGATGACTTCTAAGGCCCTCACGCCAGAGGAGGTATTGAAGTGAGAGTGCAGCAAATAAAAGCTGACATAATGCCTTCCAGGAAAGTGATGAAATAAAGAGGAAATGAATGTTTGTCTTTTTGTCCTCTTTTCTTCCTAAAGACCCTCATTTATAATATTAATAATGTTGTTAAAAACTGCTTAAAAGACAGTGCGTCTGCACTCCCTTCATGGGTTTCAGGAGTCAGGGATGTTTTTGGAAAAAAACCAAAACAGAAGAAACATTTAAAAATCTTTCAGAAATGTATTCCCATATTTCCAGTCCTCATCTCTCTCTTCATTTGCATGCCACAATCTTAGTGTCTTATGTCACAGCGTCTTGTGTCATTTCACAAATCTAAATGTACCAGGACCCTGCTGTTGATGTCAGTCACAACCGTCCTAGGCATATATATTTGACAACTCTTCATTCAATGAAAACTCCAGGATACCAAAATCCAAAGTATCAGCCTTATTCCTGGTTGAGAAGCATTTGCACAGCTATCCCCCCACAGCACCAGCAGGAAGGCAAGAACCCCCTGCACTCACTGGGGGTGTTCCCAGCCAGGAGGCACCGAGCTGCTGCCAGGACAGGAGAGGGCTGGCGGTGCCTGCCAGGTGGACTCCCATCAACCACAGTCCTCTCCACTGCTCATTCCTCTGACCAGAAGGAAATGAGCTTTTCCAGTTTGTCTGTTTAGTCACACTTCTGAACATTTTATCAATTCTACTGGTGATAACTTAAACTTTGAAATACTCTATGCTAACCCCCAGTCTTGCTCTTTGTCAAGAAGCCTTAATCAAAAGCTCCTCTCTTGCTGCTTTTTCTTTGTTAATGAGGGAAAACAATATAGCCCTGTACACAGAGTCACTGAGAATTCCTTACTTCGAAGTGTTGACATATTTTCACTCACTGCTTAAAACCATGGGGACTAACCTGAGACTTTTCTGCAATATAAATATAACTGCATGTACTTCATGCAATTCATGACTAGTCTTTGATTTACTTAATTAAGTTTTTTTTATGTTCTCAATTTTAGTGATTTTCCCTAAGGTCCTAGTAGATAGGTAAATAATTTTTGTATAAAAGATGCTACCTATGCTTGTATAAATTATTTCCACATTGCTAGCTAGCCAGCAAAGAACGGTAGGGAAGATGTCTGCTGTAAATTTAATGTAGATGATTATTTTCAAGCAGATGGACAGAGCAGCAAATACTGTACCAAACATCCACCTAACCTGCCTGTGGTAAGTATTGCATTTCTGCAACTCAGCCGTATTTAAATGCTAGCTAATTTTGGTGTTCTCACTTTGTGCCAAAATGCAACACACCGATCACTCCAGAATGACCATTAATCTAACCTTTGGTCAAGGAAAGAACATTGACTTTCTGCTAGAAATCATGCAGGCATTACAGATAACATGTTTGTAAAATGACAGGGAATGACGTCCTTGTATCTTTGTCAATTAATCCTGCAGCTTTATATTTACTATGGTCTTGAAACCTATATTCAGACTCTTTTGTGAATCATACTCCTAATTTCTTTTCTTTCTTTGCAAAAAAAGCTTTATCTTCTTTGGTGACTTGTGCATTTCCTCTTCCAGAAACAATGTGAGAGCAAATACCGCTTCAATGCACTAGGGACATCACATAAGCGATGCTACCTAAATAACTGACCCACTTCTTAACGGCTTTGCTTTTAAATGATGTCTTTTTTTTTTGTCTTCTTTTTTTTTTTAAACTTTAGTTAGGAAAACTTTCAAAGAGCTTTTGAGATAGTGTCTAAAACCTTCTGGGTTACTTTGAAAGTCTAATTGCAAGTTGCTTTTTCAGTCTTGGATTATTTGATTGTCATGACAGATGGGCAATTTTCGCAGAGTCTCAGCATATTGCAGGATTAAAAGAAACTCACTTTGCACCATGCAAGCAATTCTGGGACAAATGCATGGAGGCACGATCGGCATTTCCCTCAACTTCACCCTCATGGAGCTTGGTCAGGTGGATTTGCTCCTGTTTCTCCATGCTGGCAAGAGGAACACAAACTTGCCAGAACAAACTGGTAAGGCACATCTCTTCCTTGTAAGGCACATGAAGGAAAATTGCAGTAACACTTTGGTCAAGCCTGCACATTAAAATTGTTAGTGGAGCTACACAGCACCTGCCTTTTCATAAGATTTGCGGCAGTCTTTACAATGACATTAACAAAAAATAATTCTTAGCTTCATCAGGCCAAACTACTTTTTTTTTCCTTAAAGTTAATTTTAAAATGTCGTCTCCAGCACATGGCTAGTGTTCTGGCTTCATTAAAATTTTTATTTATTTATAAGTAGTGTAGGATACCAGCCTGCATTATAAAGCTGACAGTCAACAAACCGCATTCAGTGGTTTGAAACTTCTCTGTGAAATCTTTTTCCAAGTAAAACAAGCAAAAACAAACACAACAAAAAAAAGGAGGAATTTTGCTGTCTTATTCTCCTGTTTGCCTACTAAAGACAACAAGGGCCTTCTAGGGCTAAAGAGAATTAATGCAGCATTGTGTTCACTCCAGCAACACAACTACTAAAACCTGCATGAGCTACTAAGTTAAATTATAAACACCTCTAAGCTGCCTAAAGATGACTTATTGGTGATGAACTCTGAAACTGCTGTTATGCTACGTACCATTTGCTAGAGGCAGTAGCACACTGTAACACTGTCAGTCTTTCCCAGCTGATACAGCCAACTCTCTGCACATCTTTTTTTGTTTGTCCTGGAAATAGCAGGGGTTCCTGCAGTGTTAATATACACATCTTCCCACTCCACTCCTTCACTGTTGCAACCTCTTCAGTCCCGCACAGTACGGATAGCTGGATCATTTTGGAATATGCTAGATCCTCTATGTTTGTCTTGTAGCTGCAGTGACAAGAAACTGGAGGAAACTCAGCACCAACACAGCTGTCCCTTAATGTGTCTAGTTCTCATGTAACTGCTTGTATAAAGCTACCTAAAAACATATCTGGAGGGGTGAACACAAACCTCAGTTTTTCTTTTCTTCTTCAAGGCTGTTTTCAGGCAGCTTCACACATATACTGTCGTGGGGGAGGGCAGTCCTTCCCCCTCCAAGAGGACATGGCTTCCCTCAGCTCCCAGCCAGCACATCAGGAAAGATTAGCTTCACTTCGCCCGCATTGCAGCATCTCAGAGCGCAGTTGTACACTCACTTCCCTCCGCACAGACTCACCTTCTCTACCCTTTCGAGTCCATTTTTGGATGACGGGCTTCTTCCTGCTGTCATGCTGACCCTTGATCTGCAGTAGCGATGGTGCAAACAGACCAGTCAACGTTTGACAAGTTTAGTGATGAGCCTGGGGGACAGTTTGCTTTTTAGAAAGAGTTTTCTGGTACTGCTGCTTAAACATGGCTGTGAAAGCCATAAGACCCTCTACTTCCACAGATTTATTGTAGAAAAGAGATATAGTATTTTCTATTCTGGCTAAAGATTCCCTACAAAGACTTACAAAGTTAATCATAGTGTCAAGTGTTAGGATTTGGAAGAAAACAAAATCATAGGTGCTGAGATAAAAGGCAGTCAGTAGTATATTGTAGCATTCATTATTTTTCTGACTCCAAAGTTCTGTCTCCTACTTTACAGAAATATTGTCTAGTTCATTTATTTATCTTAGTACTTTCCACATACCATCTAGCTTTCATTTCTCACCCATCCAAATCACTGATAAAATACAATACACTGATATTTTAATCAGCCTTTTGAGCTGAATGCTCTAAATATTTTCAAAAGAAAGTACATAAGAAAAAAAAGACTTTAGCTTTATAATATCGTAATCCAGCTACAGCTTGCAGGTCAGTTTCCCAATGTAAGAAAAAAGATATATTCAGCTTATTTTTATACTTTTTTTTTTTCTCCCCCCCCACTATTTTAGGCCATCCACAGTAGGCGATGCATAGTATATCAAGTAAAAATTGAGCTCTGGTACATGTTCACAATGCTCATCACTCAAAATTTCAGTTTAAGGGAAATTCTACTGCATGAGCATATCTGAAAAATTGAACAAAGGTAACGTTTTAAAACTCAAGAAGTCAAAACTTGAACTATGTAGTAAAAACACAATACATGCTGATGATATGAAAGAGGTAAAATTGTGATTAATTTCTATGAACTCTTTCCAGTGCAATAATGTCATTGACACAGAGCATGAAAATTTCCTACATTAGTTCCTATATTTAGATCAGCTATGTCCTACTGGTATTTGCCACAAGAACGTTCTATAGTATTGTTATACTTTGCCCTGTTACCACCTTTTTTATTACAGAACTTGTGCCATTTTAAAACTCCTATGAGTAACTCCTATGAGTAAAATTATCCTTAATTTATTACAAAGAAAACAAAGATAGATCAAGGGCACATTTTCCTAATGTTATATATAATTTGAAATTTTTCAGTAAAGTAAGAAGCTGCAAGAACTTCTACCCATCTTCTTGAGTAATTTGTACTTTTAAATTTATTCTTCTGGTGAATAAAACATGCATAAAGTTTCTACTAACAGTAGCAATAATATAATTTTAGCAATCCTTAGGGATCTCAGGCTGGGGAAGGTGGAGGGTCCTTCTTCCACATCCCCCAGGCTCCATGGTACACCCTGAACTGGTGTTCATGCACAGGTAACAGCTGCACCTGGCAATATTATGCTTAATTTTGCACTGCAAGCTCAGGCTATGGTGCAATCCCCCTGATGCTTAGGGCCAGGACAGCGTCTCCTGTTCCTGTGACCCACACACACACGAGCTGTGTAACCTTCAGCCCCCTACCTATCCCTGCTGTGTGCCCTGAGCAGCAGGGAAATGGTTGCTCTCCACTTCAGCTGCTTTTCCTACTAAAGCTCATGCAAGATCCAAAACACTCCTACTACAGATTTTAGCAATATGGCAAAGATGAGTACAAACAAAAGTATGGTTCAAAAAAAATACTAGATACTTAAAATAACCACAGAATTAAAAAGAAGGAAGCAAAGACAAATGTGTCAAAATAATAGTAATTTACAACTCCCAAGTGTTCATAATTGCCGTGAATCAGAGAGAGGTATTTTGACAGAAGAAAACCAGAAGTACTGTAACATCGGTAAAATTCTTCCATCAGCTACGAGATTGTTAACTTGTATTAACTCATTTTGTTGAATATTACTCATACCATACAAACTCCCATACTTTAAACTCACATCATACCACAGAAACCACGGTAAAGAATTTAACATTTAAAATACACAAAACCAGAAACAGAAGTTTTAATCAAGGTAAGAATTAATTTCAGTAGGTGTTCAGTTTGAATAATTTCTGCAGATTTGGATCAGCAAACTTGTATGGTGGTGATGAGATGCTGCAGCTAATATAAGATGTTGAGGTATTTTTTTGTGTACTAAATTAAAAAAAAATTAAAAACACCAAAAGAACCACACAACCAAATTAAAACCAGTACAAACAAACAAAAAACAAACAAAAAAAACCAAAAAACAAATCACTACACAGAAAAACCCCCGTCTGAAAGGAGTTTCACCTCTTCTGACTTGGTAGAGCAGAACTACTGAGCATGAACTGTGCTTTTTGAAAGCAGAAGAACTATTTATTTTTAATTTGTATCTTTTCCAGGGCAGAGAGAGACAGAGGCAAAATACTCAGGGTTACAGATGAGAAGCCAGTGTGAAGGACTGTGAAAAGGAATCTTTGCCATCTGAGATTATGGCAATAGCTAAGGAGAAAAGGAAGCAGAGGTCAGGGGAAGCACTTTGAGTAACATGGTGCCTTTCCTTTAAGTTCTTGTGAAAATGAGAAACAAATACATTCACTTGTCCTCTCAATGGCAGGAAACATCTTGTTTTCTGCAATTGATTGATCTTCGATTCTTATCTGACTTCTGTCAGACGGGTGCATGAATGCTTCACAAAAGATGATCTATTTACCTTCAGAATATTTTAATGAAATAGGGCATTCATGCTCATTCTACAGATGGAGAAGACAGAGAAACTAAGTTACTGACCAAATGTGACAAGTCATTCCTGGTGAAACATAAAACGGAGCCCACACCCCAGATTGTGTTGCTAACCACAGCAGAGCCATCCTTTCAAGCTGAATTATGCCACCAATTAAATAGCACCACAATGAGGAATAGATTACATATGCAGCTTTGGAGGTTACTTGGCTCTGCCTTTGTTTTTTTAATATAGCAAACGTCTCATTAGCATGCAGGACAGTTTGGTGAGGGTTTTGTGACTGGCAGAGGAAAGTACTGGCTTGCCGATGGACAGTTGAGGGTTACAGTATACATTTTCATACCATGAAAATTATGCACAAATTTTGCAATACAATCTCAAAAATAAAACACCAAGTAGAAAACAAATTCTTCCCAACATGCATAAGCAGGGTCTACAGTTGTTCATGGAAGTGAGAGTTAAGATGGTTGCCTAAAATACCTCAGAACATAGTCTGGTCAAGAGGTGCCCAAAATATTTAGATCAGCAATGACAACAAACTGTGTGGTCTCTCTCATGTCTTTGTAAGGTGTAAGGGCAGTCAGGACTGAAGAACACTTCTGTCCTACTATTCCTCAAAAATGAAAGAGGATATTTTTTCAATTTGATACTCACCTTTCTAAACACTCAATTTTAAAAAAAAAAATCTAGGCAGAAGCAGTGCGTTAGATCCGTCTGAAAATATAAGAATAATAATTATAAAATATCACTGTCACAAAGTGTATAATCTAGTCAACATATAAATATACAAAACAAGTAAAGAAGCATGAACAGACAACTGTGCATACTGCCAACAAAAAATCTCGACATACCGTACATACATCTTCAGTATCTTAAGGACTCATATGACAAAGGCACCATAACCAAATGAAAAAGAACAAATGTATAATTCATGAGGAATGGCTTTTTAACACACTAGAGCTTTTAGCTCTCTAAAAATAGAATTGTGAAACATAAGAAGCAATAGTATTATCTCTAAAAGTACAATCATGTTTTATTTTTCTAATATTGTCCTCTGTAAAACCTATTATTTGGAGCTCATTCCTGTGTTTTGCAGAGACTTTTTCCTCTTGTTGATTTATGTATCGTTACTGGAAGGCATAACCTTATTCTTACCTTTACTTTGCTTTATGTAAATGAATTAGAAAGGAGTATATTCACTAGCATGTTTAAAACATTCCTTTGCGTTACAATTTTTTTTTTATATGGCACATATTTGACACGAGATCACATAGTGCAGGAAAACATATTTCGCACAGTCAAATCTTTCTCCCATGATACACCATGTATATAAGATAAGGCAACAGTTGGGAATTAATGCAACATACAAACTTTCCAATCTGACCTTCAGTTGTCCTTTGGATCCCCTTTTCCACCTCCCCCCCAGCCTTTGTCTTTTTTTTTCTACTCAACATAAACATCTGTTATGTAAGTGTATCGCAATGTTACTAAAAGAGGAAGTTAGTGCAAAAAGTGGAAGAATTAAGTGCTAAGTAACTGGACAAAGCTGGACAACAGCAACAAAGAAGATCTGAAAGGAAATATATATACGCACAGAGTCTGGCAAAATGAAAATGCAGTACTTGCAAGAATAATTAAAAATGATTTTTTTTTTTTTAGATGTAGTTGGCAGGTAGATTTGAAAATGAAAATAAATCTCATCTAGCTGACAATAAAGCACCTCTTGTAGGATATTAAGCACAAATACACAACTAATGTTAAATACTAGAGACTTCCATCTTTACGTTAATACACAGACTGCAAACCTGCTACAGCCCGATGGACATACAGTAGCTCAACCCCAGAACTGTCAGGCTATATTATTTTCAGTACAGCAATTATTTCAGTGACCTACTTTTTCTGTGACCAGTTTCCTACTCTAGGCAAGAATCAAAGCATAAAGCAGGAAAGTTTTATTAATATTAACAAAGATATCCTCTCTGTTTTAGACTCTACATTTGAGTCAACAGGATAGAAATTTGATGTAGATATTTTTGGTGAAATTCTACAGCAAATCAAAGCAGGTAACACTGTCAGTTGTTTCCCCTGTATGTAATGCATTTTTATGTTGATTCTTCCTCTACCTTTTGCAGTCATTAAATGATGAATGGAGAGGCCAGGGTGTGGAGCAGTGCAAATAGTTTTGCCAGCTGAGAACCCATAACATCGGAAACATTATGTGACTTAATGCAGCTCATAACTTTAATTTTAAGATGTACCTTCAGTTTGAGGAGGAAGACAATTAATAGCAGTCTCATAATTTAAATGCCATGTCCTATTAACGTAGGTTTACATTTCACTGTTATTCTCTGGTTTATTCCTTGCTTCAGAGAGAAAAAAATATATACATTACTGGTGCCATGTAAGTAGCAGCTTGTCTCCTGGTTATGCAGTACCACTTGCACTAGGGATATATTTGGGCAAGATAAGGGATATCTTTGGGAATGGGTCTATCCTTTTGTATCATATAAGAGGTGGGATTCAGTCCTAGGGGACCTGCTTCCTACCACGTGCTGGTGACCATGAACCACTCACAGGAGCAGCTGTAATATTTAAACCTTCATCACTTTCTAGGGTGTGAAAACTAAGGACCAATCTTGTCCTTAATTAAATCTTTTTCATGTATCATCAAGAGAAGTTTCAGTTTGTTATTTATCTTTCTATGTAGAAAGAAGCCTCCTTCACAGCTGCCTGTAACCATTTCACCATCAAAACTGTCACTACTTTTAAACTTGCCAAGGGTTACTTCTCCAAGCTCTATTGTCACTGACTCATCAAATCTGAAATGATGTCTCTGACCTTTGAATCAGTTGTCTTATTTCTCTTTTGACACCAATGACAACTAGAGGAAAAATGTAGATGAAACAGTCAGAAAATAACAGTGAAAGCAAGCTGACAATGCCAAATCCATCCAGGAAAGCATCAATTCTTAAAGATGTTGAATGCTCCCTGTGAGATAAGGATGCTCTCAGCAGTTGCTGCTTCTCTGAAATTCAGTCTTTAGGCTCTAAATATTTTGAATAAAAAATTAGAAAAGCGGGTAAATACCTGCAGCTTTCTCCAGGCACTTTCAGTGAACACAGAAGAGTCGAAGTCCTTGCATAAGGCCCAGTTTTACATAAGGCTCAAATCTCTCATACACAGTGAGGGCAGGGAAGGAAACCCTATGGAGCACCTGGGAACAGTCAGACCTTTTCAGCTGTCTCCCACTACCATTGTATTTACTGTGCCTAGCTAATTGCAGCTCAAACTTCAGGCTGTGAGGATGCTTCCCCAGGCAAAATTATTAGATCAGTCCATGTTGGGTCCAGAGGAGGGACACAAAAATGATCAGAGGGTGGAGCACCTCTCCTGTGAAGACAGGCTGATAGAGTTAGGGTTGTTCAGCCCGGAGAACTGAAGACTCTGGGGAGACTTTATAGCAGTCTTCCAGTACCTGAAGGGGGCCTACAAGAAAGCTGGGAAGGGACCATTTACAAGGGCGTGTGGCAATAGGACAAGGAGCAATGGTTTTAAACTAGAGCAGGATAAATTTATATTAGACATTAGGAAGAAGTTCTTCACTATGAGGGTGGTGAAACACTGGAACAGGTTGCCCAGTGAGGTGGTAGAGGCCCCATTCCTGGGGACATTCAAGGTCAGGCTTGACGGGGCTCTGAGCAACCTGCTCTAGTTAAAGATGTCCCTGCTTTCTGCAGGGGGGTTGGACTAGGTGACCTTTAAAGATCCCTTCCAACCCCATACATTCTTTTATTCTATGTCCAATATATTTCCCATTTTGAATCAGTTAAAATGTATAAAAAATTATGCAAGTTGTATAACATAGTGCAGTATATAATTAGCTGCACATAAAGCCCAAAGTTTGAAACTTGAATGCTAATAAATGCTAAGCTGGTAAATCCTTATTTGGGGTCATCCAGCCTGAAATGTTGGGTTGAGCTTTAAACACAGTAAAAATTCACCCAAGCTATTGACCTGTATGATGAAACTCATTCAGGAATCATGGTTCCCTTTATGAATCCCTTTGAGCTCTCCCAGGCAAGCAGAAGACTTGACTTTCCCACATTTAGTGGCTAATATTAACCAGGAAGGAAAGCAGCTCTTACATTTGCTTGCAAATCAGTTCTGAATAATTCTTCCTCCAATGTCTGTCCTTCTGATTTTTGGTCTCCTTGCAGTGTTTCTGAAATGAGGACACCACCCCTTCTTTTTTATGTTCTTTTCTCACTGGCAAAGGTTATCAGAACAAGGTAGTAAACATTTCAAAAAATAATAAAATGCAAAATTCAAGGGACAGCACTACCCTGAACTGTCAATTACAATAAAACTTGAGTACGTAATGAATCTCAGCAAGACGAATGTGTTCCAACACACTGGCAAAATTTGGGTGCTGGAAAAAAAAATGCACTTTGGTAATACAAAATGTATGAAGGGAAAAAGGGAGAAATGCCAGAGGAACAAAGAATTTCTCCTACTTCCATGACTTCTTTAATAAATGACCTATTTCTAGTCTGAAGCTGAATTCCCCCAAAGAACTATCATCCTTCCAGAATTTGTACCACAAAGTTCACGCTGCAGATTAATTTGATATTATTTACAATAGTAGAGAGAGAAAGTTCCTTTAAAATAATGAGACATAGATATTAATTCATTTAGGATTATGAAATTTAGAAAATTAATGTTAATTTGTAAACTAATATATTAAAAACATTCTTACTTCATGATGTTGTCTCAGAACACATGATTCCTGTACAGAAACAGAAAGAGTTTAGTAATGAATGAAAGACTTGTGCTCCAAGCTAAACTGAGTACCAGTACATTCATACAATGTGGGGTGAAATCCTAAAAGATAATTACTTGCTCCAAACAGAAACTTTTCTTGCTCACTTTTCTAGCCCATCTCAAATTTGTCTTTTGAAGTTTCATGTCTGTGCTTGCTTTGGGAATTATTTTAATTTCTGTTCCAGCCACAGGGCTCTTCCTTCTAAATATCCTTTCTCAATAAATATTTTTGAATAAAGGTGTTTTAAGATTCTCATCCACCTGCTTACAGGCATTCAATCATATTTTACTTGATTTGTTTCTTGCACTGCCCTTTTAGTAAAACTGTCTGGTTGTTTCTAACAGGAGCTTTAGGAAAGGCTTTGATGAAAACAGAAATCTAGTTATAACTCTCATTTTCAGTATAATAAACTATATAAAGATAATATTTTTGCCTCGTACAGCATAAGAAAAAAGAAGCAAGCACAGTTTTGCACACAACTTAAACCAGACTGTAGTTCTAAAAGAAAATCACAAGCCAAAATTGAATAACCCACTTGATTTAATTCTCCTCCATTTAAGGCTTTTCAGTACTCAAATCAATCATTCTGCATATGTATCATCTCCAAATTTAATACTAGCAACTTTAGGACATGTTCTAAAAATCAATGTGGTACCATAAGCACTATGTAACATCTCATGTTACTGGAAATAAAAAAATAAAAAAAAAGGCCAGCATGTGTTCTATACTCAGTGGATGGTACAGATATTTATGATGCATTACTGAATGAAGTTTACTCTTGCGTGACTTTGGATTTTTAAAATATATTTTTCAAAACATTATAGCATACAAGTCCATGGTTTCCATAAGCACCATGAACTCTTCACTTGCCCCTTTTCTGACTTACCTCACCATTTGGCATTAAGCTTAAATACTGAGATAATGAATAGTTTGTCCATCTACCCACAAGAAACCCATGCCCTCTCAGTAAAAAGAAAGCACCTCAATAAAAAGACAAAAGTTTGGAGGTTACATTATACTCACTTAATAATGTCCAAGGTGAAACTGTGTTACTACAAAGGTAGGCTGAGCTTTTCAAATCTATATTAAGGATATGTACACTGGCTTCTTGAGAACGAGGCATTCAGACCTCTTAAGCATTGAAAATGTTATGCACTTTATGAAGAATTAGAGCAAACATTGGTTGCCAGAGACAGTTAACATTGCTAAAATAATTACAGTTCTGAATGTAAGTAACATTCTGTTCTTCAGGTGTGAATGGAAAAATTCCTATAGAAGCACTCTATTTTGTTTGAAACATCCAAATAATTCCAATAAAAATTCTTCAGTTTAATCTTACCGAATTATGCAAAAGAAAGAATATCTACTTACCAAATTAGTTTGTTGGGATACGAATCACATATTTTAGGTCCAAATATTTTTGGTAAAACAAATTTCCAAACATACAAGTGCATTCAGAGATTCTGTGGAAACAATACAGAGGCAACATCAGTGTTTTTGCAGGGTTTGTTTTTTAGGAGTGTTACAATATTTCACAGTGTATCACAAATATTGTCTCTATGACAATTTTGAAAACTGTTTTTCTTAAAAAAAATTGGAATTTCAGTATGTATTTTCTATTTCATATAAAGTCAGTCTGTCACTTTCAGGAACACCATGTCCTGGAAAACATGCAAATTCTTTTATTTTTTTATTTATTTTAAACAAGAGAACAAGAATTTTCTATTCATTTACAATAATCGCTTTCCAGCTAGTGCATTCTTCAAACAATGAGCAATTCACTAGGGTAACATATGCAGGAGCTTGCTTGTATATATTCATATTGTCTTCTGCCTGAAAAGAGTTAAATAGAGCATATAAATGATGAATACAGAGCATCTTGGGATACAAAACAACTGAAATGGGTTAATTAGTGAAAAACATGCATCAGAGTACAAGGCTCAACCGTAAATGTTATGTTTTTTTAAACCTATTATATCTGCTTATAGTATTTGAGATTAAGGATAATATCAAAATAAGAAATGTTAATTTTCAAATGGAGTTGAGTGGAAAATATTAAGGAGTAAGAAATATTCATTGTTTGAATAATAGTTCAGATGCATTCACATTAAACATACATCAGTGAATACATTTCTTTGACATGCTCATATATAAGCATAATATGTAAGTGACCTAGAAAACACAAACATCGTATAATCAATGACAAAAATATTGAGACAGATAAGCCCTGAGATCTTTGATCAAATGTATTCTTTGGCGAATCAACAAAACACATTATCCTGACAAAAAAATATTCTTTGGAATATCGGAACAACGAATTCCCCGAGCGGTGCCCTCAGAGGCGCTCTGTGGCAGGCTGCTGTCAGCATTAGATGGACGAGAAGATACTGATCTGGGTAACGGTACCCTTTAACTCCAGTCCCTTGTGCCAGGGAATTCTCTAATTCCTGTCTGATGCTGCCTACCGCCAGCTTTCCAAGTGAAGACTGTACGCTCCTTTGTGCTTTGTCGAGTTACAGAGAGCTGACCCGACTGCTGTCGTTTTGACAAACGAGAAATACACTCTCGGGTTGGTAAAAAGAGAAGTAATGATCTGAGTACTCTCTGTTCAAGTGCTGGCAAGGTGTTTTAGGATTTTAAGGACTTTTTGCTTTATCTAAAAGCATACTCCCCAGTGGTGGTGTTGCTAAATTTGTCTACACTGTTCTTTCCACTAAATCAGTCAAGATATGCAGGTTGGAGGAACTACATGCTAATATGCCATTGGTATTTAATTCAAAACACTCTGAGTTTTCTCCTATGTCTCTCTGCTCAGTTTGCTCTGTACCTGTTTGTGGGCTTCTGAAGGAAGAGACATCAGTATATTTTTTTTAAAAGGGATAAATCTCCTCCAAGGTCTGCAGTTTAAGACAATAGACTCATGAGAACACAAAATACACTGGCTCAAGATAATAATGGCCATTTGGTTAAAACAATTTTCTGGAACTGAGAAAATTTGCAGTCGTAATAGTGTTTCATAAAGTCTTTGACATAAAATGCATCATGACATAGTCGTGCGGCTATCCATGACCTGTGATCATCCTGTTAAACTTATCTTCTGTACCATGTCCTCATACAGAACCCTAAATAGGAGAGATGTGCAATGCTGATAAAACATGAATTTGCAAACAGAGTGGTAAATTTTGCTACAGTTAAAATAAAAGAATTAGTGATGTTTTCAGTATTTAAGAAATACGATTTTTAATACCAACACTAAAGTAAAACCATTAAGTCCTCTTTTTAACATATGCATTTTTTCAAGTAAAAACCACATAGCAATTCCAAACACGTAGACAAAGTCTTTTTTTATATGGATGTTCTCAATTTGTGTTAGGCAATTGACATTTTAAATACGGGTTGGAAAAGGATATACATCAGAGCATGCAGATAGAAATGTTAGAATACACATTTTATTTTGACAAGTAAAAGCTCTGTCAGAAGGTCTTTGATTCACAAAGCTGGAATACATTCATAGTTTTGAAATATGATCCCCTATCATCTTCACTTCTTAGACAGGTCAATGTCTTAAATACAAACAAATGCACATCAGGCAGAATCCTACTCTGATCTGCTTGCAGGGCTGAAAGAATAATAAGAAAAATAACTATTATTAAATAGATTTAGCATGAAGGAGTGAAATTTTTTTTCAATTTTTACCTATTTGTCTGAAAAAAAGAGCTCGGTCATTATTGTATCTAAAACCTAAAGTATCTAGTAATAAACACATTCAAATTAACACTTCTTTCATTCAAAGGTGCTGTCTAAATATTTCCTGTTGTCCAAATATAACTGAACTGTGATATGACAAATAAATATATTTCAGTGCAACCCAAACAAATTCATCTGGCAAACAAAATAGTTAAGTTTTGTACTAAAATATTTCCATTGGAGAAACTAGATTGCAGCTAACACTCAATAAGAGGCTTTTTTAGGAAAAATATTAAATCACTGCATCTTCTGGAAATGACACCTTTCCAGTGCCAAGAGTCTTTCAAATCCTTTTAAAGTATTGTAATTGCAGATCTATTTTACTTTACTCCTTATTTTTAGGTATCTTGTAAATCATCCTGATAGATCCAATATATGAAGTATAGTACTTCATATATTATATATAGTACTTCATATATATAGTACTTCATACTTCAAAGTATGAAAAAAATACATAGAAAATAAGAATGTATCAGAAGTCTGGCATTTTTTCTCCTCTCTGCAAGTAAATGCCTTTCCTTTCAAACCACTGAGTATCTGGCACCCCTGTACATGGCACAGAGTTCCTTATTACACCCCAGGACAACCTGATGTGAGCTTTGTACCGTCAGCACTAGCTAACAGGTCTTCAGGGCCTTTGGATTTAATTTGCTGTATTCACTACTGGGCAACAAAATCACATAATAGACAGTTAAGAATTTATTGTAAAATTCTGCTGGTATTTTTATAACAGGGTCCAAAAGCTACAAATTCAATTAAAACATACTGAAACCAGAGGCCAAGCTGCAAAGTTCCTGTGACTCTGATGTCTGAATAAGATGCAGCAGTACAGTATTTTGTCATGACAGCACGTAATAAGAAAAATGGGTACAACAGAGCAGAAGTTTATCCAAGGAATTTGTATTCCCAAAGCACAAAGTCACTAGATACCATTGTAGCTGTGTCAATGCCATCCCAATAAATACCAACGTTCTCACTTGCTCATGGTGGAAAATCTTTGAATCAAGCAAATACAGATATATAACAGGCAGGGAATCTACTCCTGTAAAATTTCCAATACAGTATTCTGTAGGTTTTAGAAATGTGATCGTCTGTCAAAAATCTGTATCTTTTCCAACCCTTAACTTGAACTGTCATGAAACAAGACACATTACAGTATAAGAAAGCATGCACCCAAACCACCAGCAGATAAACTAGTGAAAGCTATCCTGCCTTCTGTTCTGTCTCCTCATGTAGTCAGTCATGGACTGAAATAAAAGTATCATGATTCTCTAAATACAGTCAGAACAATGAAAGGACTTTCCCATCTCACATTTTGAAGACAGAGGTGATCTAATCCCTCTTTCTTCAAGTCAGAATTAAAGTATGTTTTTTAAAAGCCAAGATCTTTTTAAGTCTCAGACTGAACGAAGAGATCATGCATAGCCCCAACAGCAATACTTCTTTAATCCTCGTACAATCAGAGTCAACGACCTGGTTTACTGCAAAATTGTATAAGGACTGAGGCTTCAGCTAAGCTTATATAAAGAAACCATTGAGCTGATAAAAATATCAGAAGGTGTAGGAATGAAATCAGACAAAACATGAGCTGGTACACAGAGAGGTTCATCTGGTTTTAACTCCACCATAAGCATGTGGGCTCAGGCTTGCCTTGTCGCTGTGCCAGAGCTGCCGGGCTGGTTGTCAGAGGTGGTGTTTTAGAGAGGGCTGTTATCCCCAGAGCTGTTGCTTGACTGGAAACATCAGATGTAACATTGATACCGTGGCCATGTAGAAGTCAAAAACAGCCAGGAAAAAAAGCAGGAGGATATGAACTGTAGTGTGAACATGCAGAGGCTTCACTTCTGGGAGACAGGATGGTGACGGTATGTTATTTCTGCAGCCATTGGAGGAAGAAAAATTCTCATGTACTTTCAGGAGGATTGCTGAATGCTGAGCCCTGTTGAGGTCCTGGAGCAAGATTCTGTGAATACACAGGTGTGCCTCAGTGTTATTTCTTGGGCAGTTTCTGTACGAAATACAGTGTAAACTGAAAATTTTGCAGAGGTATTTATGGCAAATGAGTAGGGTTTTTTTGACTCTGCAGTTATACAGGAGTCAAGACGTCCCACACTTGTATTGTAAAACTCCTCCCAGCACTGCAGCACATGTTGGCATGATCCAGTGGCACAGCCAGGAAGTACTGGCACTACATTTTCTCAGTAGATGATCAGTTAAGCTCTCAGAATGTAAGTAGCATCTCTCCATTTGGTTAGTATTTTTTCTATGTTGCTATCTATCACTCTATATTGTCATAATCTCTATATCTTAGGGTGTGTTTCCCCGCTTTCTTGGTCCAGTAAAACTAGTTTAGTTTGTTAACCTGATCCTTGTCCAACAGCTATCCTGCTGGGACTGAAACAGCTCCCTGCTTTCCCCCTTTGGTGACTGAGCCTATGAAGCAGCCACTGACATTGCAGAAGAACAGGACAGCCCTCTACAACAGCTCATGGACTGTGTACAGGCATAACAATATGTTTTTTGTATTTCCTCGCCGTCTCAGAGAGGCCCCACATATCACCAGAACCAGACCCATTCAGATAACTCACTGCTTCTCTAGGAGTTAACCAAGTCTTTCTGGAATGGATAAAAACTTTATCACCTAATAAAAGAGCTCAATGACAATAGCCATATCTTATTCTTGGCTAGAGACTTCCTTCAAGTTTCTGCTCTTATATTACCGTTTTAAATGGAGGACCAAAACGAAGCAACCTACGTGAATTGTCTACTAGAAATACTGGAATCGAAAATATGACCAGGAATAAGCCTGCATTTGAAAAATAACTGTCAAGTTTTCCTTATTAAAATCAAATGTCTTAGCTACAATCACAGAGCAAGAGTCTGGATTTTCGTACTAAAATTTCTATGCCATTAAAAAATTTCCATATTAAAACCAATTAATTTGGTGCAACCAAATTTCAGTAAATGTCTTATTAAAACAAAATGGAAGAATCAATGCTAAGAAAATTGAGAAGAAAAAAACAAGAAGATGAAGCGTCAGCAGAAGCACACTTCAGAGTTCAGACTTTTCTTGTAGATAATTAATATGCTCATATTATTTAATTGAAACATCATGCATCCTACCACATGTTGTTCCTTAACCATTCAACATATATGGACTCTGCTTGCAGGATAGAAAATTCTTGGGAATCACGGAGTTTATGGTGAGATTAAAATGCAAGATGCATCTTTAAGTGAGGAAGGATAGGATTGGATAATTAGCAATGGTCACTTTAATTAAAAGCATGGCCATATGATGTGTTTACATTACACAAGAATATTATGAAACATATTTAGACAAATGTTTGCGTTCTCACTTTTTATACTTTGTCAGATTGCGTGTAAACTCTAATTCTAATAAAATACTTTGTAAAGCCTTGCAACCACTATGACAAGCAGCCTTTTAAGTGGCTGAGTAATTCCATTATTCTCTCTCAGATTTAACTTCCCCATTAGCGGTGTTGCAATCTGATAAATTAGGGCAGCAAGGTAGGTCAAATATTTTGATTAAGCTTATTCTAAATAGAGTGTCAATCAGAGAAAAAAGAAAAAATCAAGTCCTAGGGTTGCATTGCAGTAATCACCATGTCTGAAGAACAAAAGGACTGCATTTTATTGTTTTATTTCATAACACTTTCTACTAATTACAGTGCATTGTCATCATTCATGCATACATCACAAACATGTGTCTTGTGCCCAGCTACCTCAAGACAACCATGCTGCCAACTATATGCAGTGGTATGACTTGAGCCTGCGTGCTCCTGAAGAGGACTAATGGGCATCTCCTCTGCTCCTTCCCATGTGTCTTGGGCATGTAACTACCATTCACAGTGGCTTGGGATGGTTATTAAATGGGATATGTGCACAAGCTTCCAAGTGGGAAAATGTGTTTCTGCCTTTGATATTCGACACAATACAGTCTAAACTAACTAAATATTGTTGATTAATGAAAAAACATTTTTCAGAAAGCTCTATTACATTCAGCATGTGGAGATAGCTTAAATTAAATAAGTGCAAGTCAATGATCACATTTTAACTTGTGGAGGGAAGGACTTGGGGTTTGATACTAGATTTTCTATAGAATATCAGTATATTTTCTTCCTCTTTTTAGGAAATTTTTTTGTTGTCTAAACATGCTAAAGATTTCTCTCTGTCTGGTTTCACCAAATACCACCTTCCATAACTGTGAATGAACATTTCCCTCAAGAATTCCCCTCTGAAACTATGTTTGAAACAACATTTACATTAATAACTGACCAGCTGGCAAACTCTGTATTGACCTGAAATAGTTCACTAAAAGAGACGTTAAAACTCAGAGAGAAGGCATAAAGATAAAAATGGAATGTAGTAAAAAGGAGCATGCTTTGTGTCTTCACAAAGGCAACAAGCCAGAAGATGTAATTCTGTTGTCCGGCAGCCATACGATGCTCAGAGAGCACCACTTTTGTCATGTAAGAGGAGAAGTGAAGTCCTAGATTTGCTTGCAGCTTACACCATTGAGAAGGAAGACAGGAACAGTTAAACACACTAGGCAAATTTTGAAGGATCAGAGTATGTCCTGAGGGTTTCTAATTTTGCCCAGCAATTTTATAATAAACTGTAGAAAGCCTTTTTATCTGTTCTTTGTGTTCAGAGAAGTCACATCAAAGGAAAGAGCAGATCGTTTACATCAATTTCGAAGCTACTCTCCATACACCTGGACAGAAGTTACTACAGCACTGCTAAACACCCTCTCCTCAGTCCCCCATCATTAAGAGGAAAACCTGTATACCTGTAAAACCAACTTTCAGGAAATACACTGCTAGCCCATTCTACCCTTGTTCATCTCTAATTACTCAGAATCTGCAGCTCTAGAAGCCCTCACACCAATCACCATGGTTTGTGCTCCCAAGCATCTGCCCAGCCACTTCAGCTCTGGGCTATGGCAAGGTCTTTACACTTGTCGTGGTTTAAGCCCAGTGCATAACTGAGCACCACGATGCCTCAAAAAAGGGCTAGTCAAAATAAGGACTGGGAGGGCTTCTCACCACTTAAACAGGTCAAAGGCAAAAGACAGACTCATCATAAGGAATAAAAAAAACATCAGAGTAGAACAATGGGGGATACAACCAGATCTTAAAATCAAAACACCTTCCCCCCACCCCTCCCTTCTTCCCCTTCTCAACTTTTGTTCCTGGTTTCTTCACTTTCACAGAATCACAGAATCGCTTGGTTGGAAAAGACCTCTGAGATCATCATGTCCAACTGTTCCTGTCTACAGGACAGACGTTCCTGTCTTTGCCTTGAGGCGCAGGGGGATTGGGGTGTGGGTTTGCGGTCGGTTTTTTTCCC
>NW_010183467.1:0-1607 GCF_000695765.1 Mesitornis unicolor
TGGACTCTGGGGTTTCAGCATTCACTGTCAATCTAAGAAAAGGCCCTAGGCAGATTCTCACAGGAGAATCTGAAAGTTGATGGCTAGAACTGATAACATGGATCAGAAAATACTGCTTAAACCTAGCCAATATCAATTAGGTCTAGAGCAATTTTTAGTTATTTCACTTGTGTGTGCAGCAGCTATTCTGCAGGTTAACGACGCACCTGCTTGCTGCAGTGAGTGCACGTACAATGAATTTAATACCTACAACAGAGAGAGGAGTCTAATAATAAAACATCACATTAATCCCTTCACGTTGCACACAGAAAAGACACCTCTGAGATGTGGCAGCTACTTACATAGACAGATGTCCACCAAGAACACAATATAGACTAGCAGCTCTCGCAGTGTGGTCTTCACATAGAGCTCTCTGTTTTCAGCTGTATTCTCAGTCAGTGTAGTGCTCCACAGACCTGTTGAGTGTAAGGGAGAAACTGGAGAGTCTTGAAGGCCGTTTTCAAAAGCAACATAAGGAGCTGAAGTACTGCTCTCAGAGAACACCCTTGGGAGTTGGATTTTTGTCACTTTTCAAAGCAAAACCACTTTTCTTTTCAAAACCTGACTAGGAGTAGTAAAAATGTGTTAAATAACTCCTAAGAAGAACTATTCCAGTGTGAACAAAAGATCTGGGGCTGTCTGAAACCGAAATATATTGGCTTCCTTGGCTTGCTAAATCACTCTCCAGTTTTCTGTTTGAGTTCACAATATGGAGAGATCTTTTCCTGCCTGATTTTCATCTTACTGTTTGCAGAAATTTAGTCTTTGTCACAAGTACTCTTGAAAACACAAAATTTCACCTTAGTCATCCATGCACCAACAGTTGACCTGGTTGGACTTCTATAGCAGAGCCGCATCTGATGTTCTCTTTGCAGCTGTTAGTCCTTTTAGTGTATATTGAACTACCAGGCCCTAAATATTTGTCCCTTGCTTACCTAAAAACTCTTGCAGATTTCTTGTAGGTCATCAGGCTCAATCAAATAACCCAACTCAATATTTTCAGCATAAAATGTAAAGCGAAATTATCCTCAGGCTGTCTATCAGTGAAGTTCTGCTGACTTCAATACAGTTATGCCAATGACACCAGCTAGTGATCTGATTGCCTCACACAGTGAAAGTAACTTATTGAATGTCACCAGGGCTGATCAAAAAAAGAGAAACACTTCCTTTAAAAGGAGCCTTGATATTTTGGGTTTGATGAACTGCCTGACACCGTTAGCGTATTTGTTTGTTCTTGCTGTAATGGCTTTTTGTTGTGATTTCTGAAATGCTCCTGAAGATGAAAGGCGTAAGAACTTCAACTTGAAAGCCTAGAGCTGGATGCCACGTCAATAATACCCATAGTTTGCTGCAGCTCCTAGAGAGCTCAGCCCTGATGCCCACGCCCAGTAGTATGCAAGAATCATCTTCCTGCAAGCCAGGATCAAAGCTGATCAAAGGCCACACATTTGAAGACAACTCTGGCAGAGGACAAAGGGCTTTCTTTCTTTGGAACAAGCAAAAGTGGGGCAGTGGTCTGTGCACATTTATTTCTGTCTTTTCAATAGCTCTTTGGCATCTCAGCAGAT
>NW_010183468.1:0-1012 GCF_000695765.1 Mesitornis unicolor
CAAAATGATCTTGGGTACCTTCCTTGGACAAGTCTGCAGCTGCTATCTGGGATCAGAGGAGCCCAAAGTAGAGCTCGCAAGACGCTGGGAGAAGTGTTCAAGGAAACACGAATGCGTCCTGGAGGACAGAGATCCCTTGAAACAAGAAAAATCATCTCAGGTCCCTGTCTTCAAGGAGTTTGGGGCTGCTGCCAAGGATGCCTGGTGCCCAAAGCAGAGCTTGCAAGACCCTGGGAGCAGCTGAAGTCCTTATAAAATCACAGTTTTCCTCAACAGAAAACTAACTCTAAAATGCAGTCACAGTAAGCCAGTACATGAGCCTCAGGGTGCCGGAGCAGGCTTCTGAACCCTTGGCTGCTGGCTGGGGCTTTTGCTGGCTGGGGTTGTGAGCTCCCGGGTGCTGGTGGGGGTGGTCATCCTTCGATTGCCGTCTCAAGCTGCTGAGCCGGGCCAGTCACACCTGGGGTGCCGGCTCAGAGTGCTGAGCCCCCACACGTCGACTTTGAGCACTGATTCTCTGGGTACTGTCCTGAGGTGCTGACCCTCTGGGTGCCAGCTCAGGGCACTGAGCCCAGGACCACCAATTTGGAGCACTGAGGTCCTGGTTGCCAGCTAGAAGCACTCAGTCCCTGTGTGCCGGATCCAGGCGCTGAGTCTCTGGGTGCTGTATGGTGGCACTGACCCCCGGGTGCAGCCTTGCAGGGCTCCTGCAAGATGCAGATGAAGTGAATACTCCCGTTAAGATAGTGCCACATCTACTCTTTTCTAACAAGCCTCCCCTTGGGAACTGCAATGCCATTTAGACTTGCAGAGACTTGTCATCAAGTATGAGGCTGAGAAATCCTGTAAAAAATTAACCTAGAAATAATACCTTGAAAGTAATTGATGCAAAATGTAAAGCGATGCAAAGCTGGCAGAAATCAAGGTATTAGAATGCTATATCAATCCTCTCTGTAAGTCTTTACATGGATGATCAAGCACAGGTGAGTTGTGTTTTTCTGTACTATCTTCT
>NW_010183468.1:1600-2957 GCF_000695765.1 Mesitornis unicolor
CCACCCCAGTCTTCAGAAAATGCAAGGAGGAGGACCCAGGAAACTACAGGCCAGTCAGCCTCACCTCCATCCCTGGAAAGGTGATGGAACAGCTCGTTCTGGATGCCATCTCTAAGCATATGGAAAAAATATCAACAGGTCCCATGGTGAAGCATTTTAGGGCAGGACAGGGCCCTGCAGAGAGAGCAGTGCAGCCTGGGCTGGGGAGGTCAGCAGACTGGGCTCATCTGCACCACCGATCCACACAGGCTGCACGTCTCTGAGCAGGACCATGCCAGGCTATGTCAAACACCTTTCCACAGAAAGGTTCCAGACAGCTCCCTGATCCCTCAAACCAGTGGTAAAACCACCAAGAGTGTGTGTGGTTCTGGCTGCAACCTCCTCCTCATCCCTGTGCTAGAACCCCCGCTGTGGGATGGGAACAGCTCCCAGCACCAGAGCTCACCAGAGCTCACAGCTTGGGGAGCTGCCTGGGGAGCTGCTAGGGGTACCCAGGTGAACAAGGAGCTGGTTAGGGTGCGGGGCATTCCCTGCCACAGAAGCCCATAGGAGTCCTGTGGCTGATGTCTCAGAGTATCTCTGTCAACACAGGTACGGCAGCAGCAGAATACAGAGTGTTCTGATCCTCCCTCCCCTCCTGGCCAGGGGGGTACTGGGGGACAACTGGAGAATGTCGGGGGAATCTTAAAGAGTCAGTGATGGGCCAGGGGCAGAGCAGGGGGATGGAGAGGAGCAGAGGGGTCTGGCCGGCCCACCGGATGCCTCCCCATTGACACAGGCCCCACTGGTGCCGTTCCCCAGCTCTGCTGAGCCTGGGCACATCTGCCTGGGGCAGGGGCAGCTCCACACAGGGAGCCCACCAACAGAGATGCGGTTTTGTCTCTCAGGGTGCTGTGCACACAGCCTTGCTATGACCCCATGATGCTCCCTGTCCCAGAGGTCCCACCATGTGTGTGATCCCAAGTGAAGGTCTGCAAGGTTTGCTTAAACACAACCCATGCTCCCGCCTCGTGCAGTCGTGTTCCTTCATGGAGTTGAAGATGGAGCTGTAGGAAGGATTGAAGCCCTCCCTGGGCTGAACACCACGCTGAGGGGGTCCTGCTGTGGAGGGGACACCAGCAAGGGCCGAGATGCCAGGGGCTGGGGGTTTCCCTGGGCACCTGCAATGCCAAGGGCTCTGTGATGAGGGGGTTCCCTTCTGGGGTCTGTCTCATGCACTGGGACCATTTGTAGACATCTAAGTGACTGATCTCAAGTGTATCTGCTGGGCTATCACTGGAACATTCACCTTATTAGAGGTGAGTTTGTATTAAACTGTAAAAATATAGATATACTTGGTGCTGCTGTTTTCTAGCTT
>NW_010183469.1:0-2756 GCF_000695765.1 Mesitornis unicolor
TCCCTCATCCAAGTCATTGATGAATATATTCCTCCTTGGGAAATCTCCACATTTACTGCAGTGGAAACTCATTTGGAATCGCTGAAACTTTTGTGGATGATTTTTTTTTTCATTCTTTAATAATTCAAACGCTACTACAAAATGACCTAATTTTTGGAGGAAATCACTTAATCATGAAATAGAAATGAGTTCTCAACGGATCTTGTAGTCTTCCTCCCTGTAGCGGGAGAGCTGAATGCGGATCGCCCCTGAAGGTGATTTCTTTTTTAAAAGCTGTTGTTCATAAACTTGTGATGAGAAGGATTTAAATAGTTGCAATATCCAAAGTGAGATGTTAAAGGAGAAGTTGGCTGCGGTAGAAAAGCACTTTTAGTCCAAGAATACATAAAGATGAGAACAATAGTGGACACTTCAGTTTTGGGGGGTTAATTAATCTGGGTTTTAATGGGACTGTATTGAGGAGTAACTCAAAGAGATGTAACCAAAGAGCCCTCATAAAATATTATAAAGGTAATTGGGATGCTGGGGTGAAAGCTCTTCCATGGAGAAACACCACGATATCTGTTCTGCAGCCGAATTCTCTTCATCCCATGGATGTAGCGCTACTGAAGCAGCTCCTGGGCTGATTATTGAACAATTAATTAATTATTAAGGTTGGTGCATATTATTTATTTAGAGCGATGCATATAGGAATATTATGTTTAATGCTACGTTGGAGTGAGAGAGCCGTACCGCTTAATTCTGACACATTAAACTGGGTGCATTTAGGAAGTATCTTGCTCTTGCAAGCAAGGCTTTTCAAGGGGAAATACACTCCAGGAGCATTATTTTATTGTATTTACTTGTCTTTTGGACAGCCTGTGAAAGGAGTTTAGAGAAGGTACCTTCTTTACTAAGTTTGGTGACTGAAATTAAACAATAGGAAAATCACAGGGTTGAGTTTGCTTGGTATTAGAACAATCCCAGTGAAATTATTTCCGGATTTTACAAGAACTCTGTAAAAGCACCAAAAATTCCTGTTGGCCTAAAGAATCATTATTTCCAGTTACCACAAAATACAATATTTATTTATTTTTTGTAATCTAGTACCGTTCTCATAGTAAACACTGCCATAAGTAAAGAAGGGCAGCCACACGGACTGAGCAGTTTTAGTGAGGGGTCACTGCCTACTTCTGCCCGTCTGCCTCGTGCTCGCTGCCACGCTGCGCTGTTAGATACAACCTGGAGTAAGAGATCATCCCAGCATGCAGCACGGAGTAGTGAGCAAACTTTCAGCAAGTCTCAAGCACCTGTTTTAGCAGGTAGTGTTTGAAAAGCTGCTTATCCACGACGTTATATCCAGTATTGTTGTAAACATGATGGATTTTAATATAATTGTGATTAGGATTAGACAAACAGTCTAATCTTTTTTAGTGCAATCTTTTTCTTTTTGTCCTGGTGGCCAGCAGGATGACCCCGAGCCAGCACTGTGCCCTTGTGGCCAAGAAGGCCAATGCCATCCTGGGGGGTATCAGGAGGGGGGTGGTTGTAGGGCAGAGAGGTTCTCCTCCCCCTCTACTCTGCCCTGGTGAGACCGCATCTGGAATATTGTGTCCAGTTCTGGGCCCCTCAGGTCAAGAAGGACAGGAACTGCTGGAGAGAGTCCAGCGTAGGGCTACAAAGATGATGGAGGGAGTGGAGCATCTCCCTTCTGAGGAGCGGCTGAGGGAGCTGGGGCTCTTTAGTTTGCAGAAGAGGAGACTGAGGGGAGACCTCATTCATGTTTATAAATATTTAAAGGGTGAGTGTCACGAGGATGGAGCCAGGCTCTTCTCGGTGACAAAGAATGATAGTACAAGGGGTAATGGACACAAACTGGAACACAGGAGGTTCCACTGAAATTGGAGAAGAAACTTCTTCTCAGTGAGGGTGCCAGAGCACTGGCCCAGGCTGCCCAGAGAGGTTGTGGAGTCTCCTTCTCTGCAGACATTCAAAACCCGCCTGGACGCCTTCCTGTGCAACCTCATCTGGGTGTTCCTGCTGCGGCAGGGGGATTGGACTGGATGAGCTTTTGAGGTCCCTTTCAATCCCTAATGTTCTGTGATTCTGTGTAACAGCTTATTAAAAATAATGACTAAGGCAAAATAGTCATCATCCCTGACATGTGGACTGCCAATCAGGTTATAAGTGTTTAATTGATCGAGCTTTTCCTAAACAAAATTACTTTAAATGGATAATTTTTGCTTTTTAGAGTTGATTTACTCAGTTTGTGAATCTTTGTGCAAGTCCCATGATAATTGGTGTACTCTGTGAATGGATGGTCTCCTGCATTAAATGTCTTTATATTCTTTCAAAAATCGTCTTGCTTTGTCATTCAGCTATTTGGTTGAGTATATCCTTGTCATCCAAGAAAGAAAACTTTATTTGAATGCTCACATGAAGCCCATTTAAATCAAATAACTTTTTGTGAATGGAAGAGGGCATTAAGCTGCTGAGTCACATCCTCCGCTCTAGTTTGGTGAGCTGTGTAGGAGCAACATTGTCTATTGTTTAACTATAATTTCAGTTGAAAAATATCACTTAAATTCAAGTGTAAAATCCAGTGTTATGCCATGATATTTGAGGGGTAATGTGGTCATGAGACAGACAAAGATTTAAGACCTAGAATCCAAATACAGTGCTTTAAGTGTGAACTCAACCATCTAATATCTAGATAAATTTGTCTTATTAGGACTCTTCCAGTTTGCCAAACTCTTTTTTTCTCCTACATTTATATA
>NW_010183469.1:2792-3073 GCF_000695765.1 Mesitornis unicolor
AGATGAGAGAGCTCTGGAGTTTGCTTCTACTCTGACTTCCTCTCACTTCAGGTTTTCTGATGGGAAGCAGCTTTCGGAATTAAATACCATCCCTGTTGTCCTGGTTTGAGCTAAAGAGGACTAACTTTTGGGAATGACATAGTTTAAAGATTACAAAACTGTTGATATGATTAATATGAACATGATTTTATGCAAAGTCAGTTCTTTCTCTGTCTTTGGCTGTATTGAAGAGGTTAAGCACCTAAGACATCGAGTGGCTTTTAATTCTTTTTTCATTACTT
>NW_010183469.1:3104-3699 GCF_000695765.1 Mesitornis unicolor
TCAGCTTTACTGCTGTATGTGCTGTAAATCCTTTGGAATAGTTATGGTCTGCTAGGCCAATAATCTCATTTCTGAAATGCCTCTACATCTGTATTTACATGAGAGCATAATAGCTCCCAAGAAGCAGTTAAGTCCAAGGAAGTCAATAACCCATGTTTAAAAAGTCCAGAAATTGTTGCATTCTCCTCAGTTAACTCAGATTCGGTGTTTCTGTGAAGTAACTGATTTTGTCCTCAGAATTTTATCCTGTCATTGCATTAGTGCAGCAGCACGTGAGATTCAAGGGCTCTCAACCCAGCTGAAGGTAATGAAAATACCCCCAGTAAATTTTATCGAGACAAAATCTGAACAGCATAAATTTCAGGGGAAAAAAAAAATAAATCCCCAACTATAAAGCAAAGACAATCAAAAGTAGAAGTTTTCACTCTGTTTTTTCAGTTCACCCCAAAGGAAGCTGGAGAACAGCGGGATTTCAAGATTACAACTCTGGTATCCCGTGCTGAAATACTCTGACGATTGCATGGATAGGAGTGCTGTGCTGTAAGGCAGGGGTTGAAAAATGCTGCTTCAGCAAGACCCGTGGAGACCGAACAGT
>NW_010183469.1:3730-19574 GCF_000695765.1 Mesitornis unicolor
CCTAGTCCCCATCTTTCTCTTATTTTAAGATTGTGAAAGATAGCAGCTAGGCCTTGAATATTAAAATCATTCTCCAGACGTCAGAGACAGCGGTAAGAATCCACGTAGTTATTAGATAATTAATTTTAATAGTCTAATCCAAATTTCAACCCTTGTTTGTAAAAATTCAGTATTCAAAAACTTGCAATAAATGGCCTTTGGTCAATATTTATGTATTTTTCAGTTTCCTTTTAGTCTCTTATTTGCCCAAAATGATAGTTAAAAGCAGATCCTTCATGGTGTCTTTTATATTGTGTAAAGAGAAAAGAATCTTGTAGCTTTGTGCCTATCTTCTTATATTTAAAACACGTGGAGCGGAAATCAAAATCTATCGTAGGTACAACCAACCCAGAAACAGAAAAGATTTTCTCCCGTGGCTCAGAGGGAGGTGAGTTCACTTGCAGCTAAACAGGGCTTTGCCGTTTTTCTTAGTAACCGGGAATATCCACGTATCTGCATAAAGCAGGGCAGTTGACAATTATTTCTGAGCATTTTGCTTTAGCTAACAGAAATTTCCATTATCATCAGCTCATGAAGCCCATAATGAGTATCCAGAACTGATGCGGATCTCGCCCGCAGCTTTTGTATGGCATTGAGTTTTCTTTTTATAGTAGCACACCCTGGGAAACGCAGTCTATACCCAGGTTGTCTTAACTGGTGTTTCTACAGTTCTGAGCACTTCTCTTGTCAGAGAAACTATCGTTTGTAACTCAGTTTTGTATCCTGCACCCTCAGCTTTGTATCCTGCTTTTCCTGAAAGTCTCCATTCAGACTCGCCCTGGATGCTCGCCAGCACCAAACTCATTCGCATTCCACTTAAAAAAATGCTTTCCCTCCCCCCTCCTATACGTGCGTGCATGTAATAGGGAATAGATCTGAATTTAACTTTCCAGGCCGATGAGCTGGGCATATCAGTCTCCCTGATCCATGAGAGGCCGGGGAGCGCGGATCAGAGTAGCAGACACGCTCCGCTGATGCCTTCCCGTTTTGTTCATACTCAGCTTTTAGCTGCCATCAGCGTCGGGCGGCAAAATCGCTTCCAACCTCATTTAATAACAGCTGCGCGTTTAGAGCGGGCCTTCAAGGATGGGTTTGAGCAAATTGGTGAAGCCTAGGTTTGCGTGTGCGTAAATTAACCTGGCCGAAAGCCAGCGTTTGGGAAATCCGTGCTTGTTTGGCTGCCGAAAGTAAGCGTCTTGTCCCCAGGTTTGAGGGGAAGAAGAAGGTAGGAGGTTCTTGTCCCTAGGGCTAGGGAAGATACCTCGTCTCTCTAAGGTAGGAGGAGTAGGAGAACCCTTACTACAGGTTTGCACCTCGCAAATGATGCACACCGTTGGTTTGCCCAAGCCTGAGGATGGAGCAGATCAGCGTTGACCTCCTACATCCCCACTCTCAGCTGCTCGGCTCCGCTTCCCCAGTGCTCGCTGAGCTGAAAGGACGCATTGGAGCCACTCCTGCCCCATTTCCACGGGCATCCCATGGCAGCACAATGTCCACCGCTGTTTCCCTCTCGCTGAAGCGCATCTTTCATGTTTTCCCCCCTTTTCTCTACCCACATAGGCTTCATTAGCATTTCCTTCTCCACAGAAATCACTCTTTTTGCAGGCAAAGAGTCCTCCAAAGGCTGCATTCCTAAATCAAAACATGAAATCACACAGAATTAAGGAAAGCGCTGAAATCTTGCTGGAGAATCTTGAAAGCGTTTCTCTTCTCCCTCCCCCACCCCGCTTCCCTTGGTTTTTTTTTTTGTGTTTTTGCCTTTTTTTTTTTAATTAAATCATTCCTCAGATAGTTTCTGTCATACATTATGTAGATGCGAAACATTTCTTATTCTGTTAAATGAGGCTGAATCAAAAGGCTGCCTTGTAAACAGAAGTTTAGATAGATTGCAATTTGATTTTTCCCCCTTCCCTTCCCCATAACTTTCAGTGGCTTTAAGTACTTGTGAAAATCAGCTCGGTATCTTTTAGTTTTCCTCGACATGGTAGATGCTCCATCTAGTGGAGTCATTGAGCACCGTTAAAACTTATCACAGGTAGCATCCCTTTAAGAAACACGAAGGGGAAAATAGCCTTATTGTAACAAAAAGAAACAACAAGGAAAGAGAGGAGGGGGAAAAGAAAGCAAAAGGCAGCTTTCAATTTCAGCAGAACATGTCGAAGTTGGAGCAATAATTATAAGCGCTGTAATGCTGAGGGTTTCTTCTCTTCACAAGCAGTACAGCTATTGAGACAGCCCATTGTTGCCATGGTAATATGTCATAAATTTCTGTCAACTACCTAAAATAGCTGCAGATCACAAGGTAATCAGGTTTGGCTCCTGTTTTTTTTTTTCATTTATCTGATAGCTTTTTTTTAGATTTCGACAGATTTGCTTTGCAATTTGGTAGCGCGTTTGTTGAAACCTGATTAATAAACCAACGGTTATTGTATTTTTCTCGCAGCGTTTCCCACGCTGTGTAAAATTTCTTATTGGAATACCTTAAAATGTACATCCCTTGCCCAATAAGTATTTATTTCCTCTAATTTGTACTATGACTATGGGGCTGGAAGTGCGTGCTGCAGTGCTGTGACACGTCTATGGATCTCAGTCATTTACTCCTGTCATTGCTTATCACATTATTTTCAGCATGGTCAAACACTTGATGAAAGAGAAATACAACGTTAAATGTAAAAACGCCAAAGAGAAGGTGGTCTCCAAATCCAGAAAGTGTTGTATGCCTACAGGAAGAGATAATTTAGGGGATAACGATGAATTAACCTATGGTGTCCCCTGCTCGCCAAGGTGCGTGATTGAGAGCTGCCATGGGCCGACAATTCGGGCTCAAAATCATGTCACAAAATTAAGGAGTGCAGAATTTGCACCACTATGAAGGCAGCAGCAAATCATCATCATTGTTATTCTTCGGGAAAGCATTAACATCCCCACAAGCAACCATACTTCCAAGCATATGTAAATTCTTGGGGGTGGGAGGGGATTTCAGGTTGAAAAGAAGCTTGCTGCTTGCTTTTTTTTTTCCTTTCTGCCCACTTTCTCCCCCCTCAATTTAACCTTTCTGTGCATATATTTGCCTTTCGTGCAGCTAATCAGAGACATTTCTTTACGGTGCGTGGTTTGTGTATGATTACAAACAGCACGGCTACGTCTTCTGCGTTTCCATTCGGCTTTGATGCGCGGGTATTAACACCAGGCAGCGCAATGCAAAACTTGTGCTGTGTTTCTCGTCATGCAACCTAGTCTAAAATACCCCAAATCATTAACATTCTGCTCCAGCCTCCCGTACATAATGCTGCAGACTCTATAGCTCCCAAAGACATAATCAGCCTTTAGTGTCCTGAGGGAAAAAAAAAAACCAACCCAAGATTTGGGAGTTGGCAACCCCATTCATTGGTGTGGGCAGCTTTGTTGGCTGAGCGTGAGAGGATGGTGGCAGAATAGGAAAGACCATGTTCAACATTCATGCACCGGGGCTTTTTTGTAATAAATTACTCAGAAAATACATATTTTGCCTACAGATAAGCCAGTTGGAGGGAATTTTAATATAAACAGGGAGAAATTTCTGAGAAACCAAGTGGAGTTAAGGGGACATGTCTGAATGTTCCTCGCTGCTGAAAAAAGAAAGGAAAGCAGAAATAGGAAAATTTAGGGTAAAGTCCTCTGTGTTCCTTTTCTCCTTTTCTTTCCTCCACACTTCTTTTAAACTTTTCAAAATATCTAGAAGAAAAATCCAGAATTTTCACTGGAATACACAAAGGGAGAGAGTATTTGTTTCCTTTTTCCCCTTTCCTTTCTCCCCTTTCCTTTCCTCCCCTTTCCTTTCCTCCCCTTTCCTTTCCTCCCCTTTCCTTTCCTCCCCTTTCCTTTCTCCCCTTTCCTTTCCTCCCCTTTCCTTTCTCCCCTTTCCTTTCCTCCCCTTTCCTTTCCTCCCCTTTCCTTTCCTCCCCTTTCCTTTCCTCCCCTTTCCTTTCTCCCTTTTCCTCTCCTCTCCTCTCCTCTCCTCTCCTCTCCTCTCCTCTCCTTTCCTCTCCTCTCCTTTCCTCTCCTCTCCTTTCCTTTCCTTTCCTCCCCTTTCCTCCCCTTTCCTCCCCTTTCCTCCCCTTTCCTCCCCTTTCCTCCCCTTTCCTCCCCTTTCCTTTCCCCTTCCCCTTAGTTTTTATATTATTTTTCTTATTCTCATGCTTGAAAACCATTTAAGCAATAAATAGCAAGTGGAGATTCACAAAATGTGACGAAAGAAAGAGAACAATTTATCTGGTCTCAATTAACTTCAGTCCCAAAGGTATTTAGCAGTTGAAGCTTACACTTTATATCAAAATATATATGGCCCCATGCATAGACCCAACTTCAACACCCCAAAATTGGGTTTGAGGATAACAATAAAGTCAGGCCCATTGATTCAGCCTAGGTTTACTTCTAACACACAGGTTATGAAACAGTATTTCCTCATTTCCACGTTTCTTCCCATGAAATGTTACATCTCCAAGCTTGTTTTTTTTTTTCCCCAGATGTATTATCTTGCATTTTTCTAAGGTGAATCTTACTTTAATACATCTCACTCATATTTTCTTGAACTCTTCCTTCTGCGTCGCAGTTGTTTCGATTTGGGGTGAGGGTTTTTTGTGTCCCCAAAGAAAACTTTAGTTCCTCAAAATGCCTTCCACTCCCGTTGCGTTAAGATCTTACGAAGCTGCATGGGCATCTTCTGAAGCCACCTCCTCCCTCAGTTACCATTAGTCACCTACTTCTGCTTATGATCTCTTTTCAGACCTTGTTCTCAGCCAATTTAAATTAACTTAAGAAAGATACCATAAGACAATATGTTAAATGCTTCCAACTCAGCCCATCTAGCATTTTTCCCTTATTTGCTCACTTCATAATGTAACTTATAAATAGAAATGATGGTGCTGTTCTTTTAGCTGTTCCCAGTTCCCTCCTATCCCCTTCACACCTGTTGTATTAATTTCAGTAGACTGTCTTTCTAGTTTGGAGTTACCACACTGGTTGTAGTTTCTCCAGCTCCTCATGCTTTCCCCAGCCCTTTCTGTCTCCCTCTCCAGTCAGTTTTATTACTCCCATGGGAGTTTTATTATTTGAGTGAGGGTTATTTAAACTGAGGGAGCAGGGGAGGGGTGAACAGGCAGTGAAGGCTCTGGGAAGTGGGGTTGTGCCCTGTGGTGGGGTGAGGGCTACCTGAGGCAATGCCCAGCCCTTCTGGGAAGGGGAAGCAAGGGAAAAAGGGCAGAGAAGCTCATGGTGGGCTGGGAAGCACGAGTTGTGGCTGTTGGAATTCCTTTCCTTTGGAGTTTGTGACTCTGTGGGGAGGGATTTTTACAGGGGACAGAAATCTCGTCGGCTTCCTGGAGTTGTAAATCCTGGGAAGAGGAGAAGAGAACAGCAGCAAGGGAGCACCAGTGGCACTGCTTGGCCAGATCCAAACTGCGTGACGTGGCTGCGTGCTGGACCTCTCTGATGAGTCCTGTCAAGTAGCTTCTTGTACCAGTAAAACAGTGCTAATTCCTGGCCCCGTGAAATCCTCCTGAGTGGGGTGGGGGCTTCCCTGCATGGCTCTGCACTGGATGTGGTGGCAGTCATTTAGGAGTATTGTCTTAGCCATGTTTGAAGGTGCTTTTGGTAATTTCAGGCAGTGTTGTAAGTGCTGGCAGCTCGCATTAGATGTACTGTTGGAAACTCACCTTTAAATTGACTTCTACTCAAAAATCCTGGTCTGGAAGCCTTCTGAAACCTGGAAATCAGATAGGGGGCAATGTAAATCCAGGATGAATATAGAGGTGAGAGGAGAAAGAGATGAAAACGAAGATGAAGCTGGTGGGAAATAACTGTGTTGTGCTGATATCTAAAGGCTGGGCAGTATTGGCTTAACCAAGGAAGAGAGGACATCTCTTATAAAGCAGAGCACTGGTACAAGGGGACTGGTGTCACCGAAACATATATAAGAGTAAAGTTGAGATCACTGTCTCTTATAAAGCAGGGCACTGGTACAAGGGGACTGGTGTCACCAAAACATATATAAGAGTAAAGGTGAGATCATTGGGATGAGTCAGCCTTACCCTGAGAAAAGGACTCACCTTGATAATAATAATTGATAATAAATGATAATCCCATATCTTAATTTCCCTTACAGCCTCGCCTAAGACCAGCTTTGCCTCCATTTACATCACCCTGAGGTTTAAATACCTGTATCTTTCCCCTGGATTCAGGTTGCTGCCTAAGATCGGCTTTGTCTCCATTTACATCACCCTGAGGTTTAAATACATGTATCTTTCCCCTGGATTCAGGTTGCTACAGGCACTGCTATGTCCAGAAGGATGGCATCCTAAGGCTTGGAGGGTCCTGACTACCTGCTTTCCGTTGTTTTTGGCACCTCAAGGGCTACAAGATCAAGCTACGCCTGGAGTGGACTCTCCCAGATTGCAGGGGTTGCCTGGCCATGTGTGACACAGGCGGACCCCTGGAGAAACACCTCATCAGCTCGTAGGTAGCTCCTGAGCAGGGTAAGGATGCCAGGCAGGGTTGGCACGACACAGCACAGCAGGGGAAGGTGTTAGACAGCATCAGAGGAAATTCTCTTTGATGCTGCTCAGCTGAAGTCACTGGTGTGGGATATCACACAGCCAGCCGTGCAATCTGAGAGGCTACAGCAGCACGCGCTGTGTCTCTGCTGGCCCTTTAGTCTGTTCCTCATAGCAGGAGGCTGTGCTGTGGATAACACAGACCTCCATCGTCTCTTTGTCGCTCTTCTCTTTCACTTGTTTGTTGCTTGCTTCACTCTCATCCTTTTATCTCTTTCCCCTGAGGATCTATGGCTGCAGCCAGCAGGAGCCAGCTGTGGGAGTCCTTTCATCTGGCCCTGTCACGTCCAATGTGTGGAAGAAAGCCATGTACAGCTACTACAACCCCTTCATTCTCTCAGTGCAAGTGGTGCCCCTCAAAGGTGAGAAAGGCCGGAGGAGACAGGTTAGGTCCTGCAACATCAGCACTCTTAGAGTTGCTCCATCCCCGTCAGGGGCAGAATTCACTCTAGATTGCAAGGGGTCAGTAAACAGGGCAGGTGAGATTTTGCTCCGTCACCTGGACTCATACATTAGCATCTGGCTCGAGTCTTTACAGCAAGCAGAGCCTGAGTGATGGTGATACTTTTGGAGCAAACCCAAGCTGTCATGCATGGACAGACCAGATGTGGCATGGACAACACACCCAGATGTGCTCACAGATAAATGTCAATTCAATATGAGTCTATACCAGCACTATACATTATCATTACCCATCTCTGCACAAGAGGAGTCTAAAAGTCTTGCCAGGTAGAAATGGCCTCTTGAGGGGGAATGGTGAAACATCCCAGTCACTTTTAGCATCAGGTGTTACAGATCCTTTTCTCCATGCAGCACTCCCCACATTAGGGGAGGTACAGCCACTGCTCTCAGTCAGATCATCATGAGAAGCAAGCAGAGGGTGGCAGCCTGCCTCACCTCCACATAATGTGTGTTTCTTAAGGGGCAGGAGTCTGATGTTGCATGCCGTAGCAGAGATGTCATGGCTGAGGGGTAATCTGAAATCTGGTCTTCAGAGGAGTTCTTCAGAGCAGAACCAGATTGCTAGAAATTGATAGGAATTGCCATGCTTTGAAACCAGCAGCAGAGTCACCCTGGGCTGCAGCATGGCCCCGGTTTAGATGCTGCTTCTGGTCTGCAATATGTGAATCGACAGCTCTCCCTCTCGCATCTGTCCTGCTCATTTCTGTTGGATGGAGTGGGCTGCAGCATTCACAGGACCCATCTCCACTCTGCTCTGGATCCCCTTGTCTGCAGGTCCCGTCCCTCAAATGTGGGGTCACCATGAGGTTTGATGCCTGTGCACTCAGCAGACAGAACCTGCCCTGTACCCAAGGCCAGTGGATAATCCAGAACAGAAGGTGTGTGCTGCGGTCCTGGTTTCTGTCTCTCACTTTCCACCTCGGACTAAACTGGGATTGAATCTCTGCAGGTTCCCTGCTCACTCCAGCCACCAGGTCTGAGCAAGGAGAGCCTATCACCATACCCAGTGGCCACTGTTTGTGCAAGTGCCTCTTGCTTTTCTACTTCTTTTTCAGCCTCTCTTGCTCACAGGCTCCTTACTGAGCACATTTCCTACAGATCTTCTTCGAGCTCCCAGCCTGCCTTCTCTGTCTTGCTGTTTGCATCAGGCTTCCTGGTTTTCTCCTGTGTGTGTAACCTTGGTGTCCTCCCACGTCTTCTGTGTTTGCAAATCTGCCTGTCACCATCTCTGCAATATTATCTGTGCTGTAGCCTTGTGTCCACCTCCATACGGATCTTCCATCTAAGTCCATACCCTCCTGCTTTGACTACAGCCACTTCCCCCTGCGGGACTTCCCAAAATTAGCATCCATGCGTAGCTGGGACACTGCCCCCAGATGCAAAGGACCGAGAGCTGCTATGCTTCTGTCTCCTCAAAGCAGGCTCTGATATGGATGGACCCATGGCTTTTGTTTTTCACATGTGGTCATTTCTTCATCCCTGTTTATCTCGGGCTTCCTCACCTCACTTCTTTAGTCATTTTAGGAGAGTCCCTACATTAGTTACTCTGCCTTGCACCCAGAGAGGACCCCTTGTTTCACCAGGGCTTCTCCATCCTCAGCCTGGCCTTGCTCAGTTGCCAAGATGTGACCAGGCAGAGCAAGATCCACCATCATCTCTCCCCTGTGTTGACAGGGCATGGGTTTAAATCTCAGCCTTTCTGCTTTGCTCCTTCATAGTCTCATGCCATAGTGAAGGCATTCTCACCTTCCCCGCCCCCAGCCAGTCTGTGTGGCCCCCTTCCTACCCCATCCTTACTGAACACCCTTGCCCTGTTTTGTTGTCTTCTTCTCCTTTGCTTTCCAGGACCTCCTGTCTGCATTTGCTCCTCAGTTTGTGTGGCCTGTGGGCCCTGCTAGCCTACACCGAGCAGATCCTCTTCATATCCTCGGCTGACATCACCATCACCTTCAGCTCACGGATCTCCTTAACACACAGTTTACAGCCTGCACAACCCATCTGACCGTAAGTTCAGGCTCCTCCATGCTCCTTAGTTTGGTGAAGGGGTCCCAGCTGGCTACCAGCAGCCCCTGTGCACTTGGCTTGTGTTAGGGGAAACATCCCTTGAGCCCTAGGTGCTGCCTGCCCTTCAGGCACATGCCCACAACTGTGGTGGTGCACATACTGCTGATCTCCTGAAAAGAAGAGGTTTATGTCAGATCTGCAATTATGGCCCTGCCTCGTGTTGCCAGAGCATCCATGTGCCGCAGCTCAAGGCCAGAGTTGCCTACAGGCTCGCTTCAGTGCCCACATCACAGGCTGGCCTTGGGAATTCAATGAGAGACCGTCTCTGGCTTGAAGTGACTTTTACTTTGATTATAAGAGCTCTTAGGGAGAGCTTTTTCCTGTTCATCTTGAAATCTGTGCAAACTCCCACTGTCTGTCTTTCCAAGGTTTTTCCATCTCCCTCCTAAAGGGTGCCTGTAGTGCATACCTTCAAAGCCACGACCAAGTTTTAATAACAACTCCAAATAACCTATTTCAGCTTTCCTGCAGCATTCAGGAGCCACAAAACAGTGCTAAACCAGAGGCAAGGGAAGAGCCCTCCTTCCCCTGGTACATAGCCTGGCTCCATTTGCCCCTGTGCAGAGTGGATGACGTGGCAGATTTTGGGGAGTGTGGTCAGGAAGGTGTGCAGCTCCGTGCTTTGCTTTCAAGCCATGGTCTGTGCTGCAAAGAGATTTGCAGTCGCTGGGTCCTAACTGCTCTCTGGTGGTTTTACAGCCTGCCCCAGGGAGTTCCTGTGTTTGGTGAACAGCCTGTGCATCCCAGCGAGTGACGGGATCAAAAATCACCCCAGTCAGCTGGATGAGAGAAATTGTGGTGAGTGATTTCTTCCCTGATCTCAGCAGGACATGGCACCTTGCTCCTCCAAAAGTAGGGAGAGATGTGGAGGATTCAGCTGGCCTAGGTACCTCTGCTCCAAGAGCTTAAACCTCTGCACCCTTAAAGGCCTCACCCCACTGCCATATGGCTTCAGCCTGCTCGGGAAGGAGCAGCAACACAGCACAGTCTTCCCAGGAGCACCCCCCATGCACCAAAAGCTCCAGGCAGACTGAAAGAAGCCCCCTTGCCCAGGCTGTCCCCATCTTGTCCTGCTTCCCCCCACACCAAGGCCCAGCAACCAACCTCAGCCCTGGCCTACAGCACCCACGCCATCCTTGGCATCCAAGGACCCCTGCAAAGCCCTGTTCTCATAGGAGAGATTTTTTTTTTTCCCTCTGTGGCGAAATCAAGGCCAAGCTAAGTATCTGGTAGAAGATTTGCCAAAAGCTGTGAAACTGAAGAAATGCTGACATTTGGTGCTTCAAAACCCGTCCGGGAGAAGGACAGTTGAGTACTGCCAAACTTGGCACATGTAGCAGAGAGAGGGAAGGGCCCTGCTGGATGTCACACAGCCGAAATGTAGAGCAAGGAGAGAGGGAAATCTTTCACTTCGTTTGCAATCTGAATGCTGTACAAGTATCCTTAACTCAAAGTGTCTTGAAAAGTAGCACTCGTGTTGCTCAGATTGGAAGGCCTCTCCACAGAGAGTTTGGCACCACTTGCTGTTCCCAGCCAGTCACCCCAGCCAGGGCTTATTCTTTTCACATCAACACCATATTTCAGCTTAAAAAGGTGTGTTTTGGGTTTTTTTAAGTGCTCTGAGTTACAGACTGCAATCGGATGTCCTACATGACATGCTGACTGGTTCCTCCCTTTCCCCTGCAGGAAATAGTTGCCAGAAAATCACCCCGTTTGGGATAAAGCAAGGTGTTGCTACCAGCCTTTAAAAACAAAATGATTACCTTGCTGGGGAAATTCATAAAGCATGGGAGTAGAAAACCTTTCCCTAGCAGGAAGGATAAAATTAATTAAACCGTCAATTAGATCCAGAACTGAAAATCTTACGATTTCGCAGGGCATGCTGTAACCTGCAAAAGAAGCCCTTTTGGGAAGTCTAAGCCCAAAGAACGAAATGGAAGTTGGCAAATACAAAGGTTTATTATTTTAGCCGGATCTGTGTCTTGCACTGCAAACTAAAGGGTCGCTCACTTCAGACCCCTGCCCTCTCTGTATGCTCAGCGCTTGCTGTAATGCCAGCCCCAAATCCCTGAAGAGTGAGGTTGTTAGACTGGTTGCAAGGAGGGAAATTGAATGCTTTCAGTCACTGGAAATGGGTAGAAAGAAGGGTCAGACTGTATATGTTGGTGAGGAGGACAGAGGCAGAAATCATCTGGACAGTGAAACTCACGGGAGGTGAGCAGAAACAGAGCTTGTATGCATGCAAGCCAAGCCCAGGAAAAAGCCAGGACTGCAGCCAAGAGACGCCAGAGGAAATGCAAAGGATAGACACTCTCCAATAGGAAAGGATAAAGCCTTCGTATTCAGTGACTAGAGGGGGACTCTGCAAATATGTGACCACAAGCATCCATAGCATCCCCTAGAAAGGACAACCCCAGCATCTTCAGGTGTTCATAGGTATCTGTGACTGTGAGGCCAAGAGCAGAACCTGCCTCATTGACTGGCTCAGAGAAGTCCCAAGAAGGACCTGGGGGTGTCGGTGTTGGAAAACTCAACATGAGCCGGCAATGGGCACTTGCAGCCCAGAAACCAACCCCATCCTGGGCTGCATCACAAAAAGTGTGGGCAGCAGAGCCAGGGGGGGATTCTGCCCCTCTGTGCTCTGCTCGGCTCAGACCCCACCTGCAGTGCTGCATCCAGTGCTGGGGTCCACAGTACAAGAAGGCCATGGAGCTGTTGGAGCTGGTCCAGAGGAGGCCAGAAAGATGGTCAGGGGCTGGAGCAGCTCCTCTATGGGGACAGACTGAGAGAGTTCGGGCTGTTCAGCCTGGAGAAGAGAAGGCTCTGGGGGGACCTTATTGCGGCCTTCCAGTTCGTGAAGGGAGCCTAAAGGAAAGCTGGGGAGGGACTTTTTACAAGGACTGTAGTGACAGCATGAAGGCTAATGGTTTCAAACTGAAAGGTGGTGATTTTAGGTTAGATACTAGGAAGAAATCCTTCCATGTGAGGATGGTGAGGCCGTAGCCCAGGTTGCCCAGAAAAGCTGTGGGTGCCCCCTCCCTGGCAGTGCCCAAGGCCAGGTTGGACGGGGCTTGGAGCAGCCTGGGCTGGTGGAGGTGTCCCTGCCCATGGGGGTTGGACTGGAGGGGCTTTAAGGTCCCTCAACCCAAACCATGCTGTGATAACAGTGGGCCAGAACAGGTGCTTGCTTGCTATTTTTATTTCTTCTTGTTCCTATGGAGACCACAGCTCATAGAGGGAGGGGTTGTTCCCTAGCAACCATCTCTGCTCTTTATCCTTCGTTCCACCTCCATACCTGGACTGCTACAGAATCTGCCTGCTTGTGTGAGTCACTGACACAACATCAGGGATCATGGACCAGGTGAGAGGTAGTTATGGAAGAGGCTTTGCCTCTTCTTAAATCCTGGATTATTTAAAAACAAACATTAAAAAAAAAGTCCAGTGTCATTTTGACACCCACGGGGCTTCTCAGGTCTGGAAAGTCACTGAAATATCTTCATATTTTGGACGCCTAGAACAGATGTGAAAGGCATATGAGACCATTCTTGACCACAACGGGCATACCAATTTTTACACCTGTCTGAGGGGTTTGATTTTCTGCCTGGGAAAGACACGTCCCTCTTTCCTCCATGGCTGCATGTCAAGAGAGTCAATGCTAAACATACCATTTGGGGTTTGTTTTTTCAGTCAGAAAGAAAGATCAAGTTTAATCATGTTTAGCTCTTTGATCAAGCTGTGTCTTTTCTGATAGGTTGCCTGCTGTCCCTCACAGAATTGGCTTAGCGAAGGAATAAATAGACATAATTCTGTGGTTTTTGTTATCCAGGAGGATGATAAAATAGCCTTAAAGTCCTTCCGGGCATCAAGATGTAGGAGTCTCAGTGGTGCTATGACTTTGGGCCCCCAGGCGCAGAAGTAAAATGAACAGTAGCAGTAATGATAACATCATACACGGTTACAAACTGGAAAGTAGGAGCAGTTGCAGGCTTCAGTGTCACTTTGTCACTGGGGAAATGAAAGTTATCAATGGACGGGATTTGGGAAGTGAGCCTCATGACACAGAGATTCTGCTTTGTTGGAAGAAATGGGAGAGGAGGAATTTCTGCAGCAGCAGACTGGAAAGCTCTTTCCACCGACTATAGTAATAATAACAAACAAACATGTTTGTGTTTGGAGTAGGAGGTGGGAGTTAACACAGGAGTTTATTTGGCAACACAAATTCCTGCACTTTGATCGTGTGTAAATGTTTGGCTCTTCTTTAAGAAGAATGAAAAGCGATACAGAAAAGCAGCAGATCGTGCCCTGTGAGCCAGGGCTGGCTTCCTCTTTTCACCTCCTGTGGCCCTGTTCTGTTTGTGGGAGAGGTAGTGTCTCTTGGTACATTTGCAGAGCACACAGCACTGGCTCCTGGAGTCTGATGCAGCAACTTCAGCTTCAGGATCCCAGTATTGTAAATATCGCAAATGCTGTAAATAGTGGAGAAGACTGATGCGGTGTGAAATACAAGCTGCTGGTTCAAGTCAGCCCCAGTGCGTTAACTTGACGTGGTAGGGATGTCTTCATCCCAATAACCAGCCTCAAGAGCAGAAGATAAGCATATATGTCATGCCATGAGCTAATCTGAGTAATGCAAATGTGTTATTCCTACCTGATCCAGATCCCATTTGTGCCAGCTGGCTCACAGTTACCATACTCACCACTGGGGGTCACGGAACATCAGCAGGACATGGCTGAGGGTTACGCAGCCATTCCCTCTGCAGGGAAGACATCAGCTTCCTCCCATTGCAGGAGACGGTTTGCAAAGGCAGGGTGTTGGATTGATCCCATCAGCAGGACTAGCAAAGCACAGTGGCACAGTCTGTGGCAGAACGGGGAAGAAACCCCATCTCCAGCCTGTCTCTCTTCCTTTGCGTAGCCAGCATTGCACAGGAATTTTGTGTTCATCATCTCTCCCCATTTTTTCTGGCCTTACTTTAATGCACCGGAGGCAGGAACTGTATAATTGTACAGCACGTGACAGGTCTGACATCTCTAGGTGCTTCAGAATAATAAATGACATTTTAATTGAGGGTTATTTTGCGTTTTGGCTTGTGTCTGCACTACTGCCTGTGAAAACTCCTGCAGTTCAGTATTCCGCAGAGGCATTGGTTGGCCGTGTCCTAGGCAGGCTGTCCCACGTGAGCTGCTAATGTGAAATCTGCAGGACTTGTGTGCTTTATTAATGTGACAGGATCACGGGTTGTCGAACCAACCACGCAGGCAGGCAGGGACAGCTCTGTCCTGAACTGGGGAGGGATATAATGCGTTTATGTGAGAATAATCTATGTCATCTAAAAATGAGCAGGGCCACCGTCCCCTCCCTTCCTGTCTCTGAGCCTGACACAGCCTTTGTTTCTTTTCCAAGGAGATGCTAAAGGTTCCAGGTTCCCCTGCACCTGACGTGGCAGAAAGCGACTCTTTCCTGGCCAACAGTACTTCAGGTAACCGGATGGCAGAGAAGCTGTCCCTCCTTCAGATCTTGCTTTGTAAGACTGTGTATCATTCTCTCCCTTCATGCATGTAGTGAAAACTACTTGGGCAGGCATCCCATATACCGTGGGCTGATGGGTTAAAATCTCCCAGCCCCAAGCATGTCTTTTTCCTCTGGTGGACTTAACCTCATGACCTCCCTGCCCCAGCAGAATTCGGCTGTAAACTCATCAGCAAATCAGTATTTGGGCCATATATGGGCCACAGAGACTGCAAGTGCATGTTCACAAGAGTGAGTTGGAGGGGCCTCTGCACATAAGAGAACACAAACATTCGTGTGGATGTTTGACCACAAGATTTTTACTTCCACACTTCATTGTGTTCATCTCTGCAGAGGGTCCTGGATAGGCTGAATCCATGGCTGAGGCCAATTGGATGAGCTTCAACAAGGCCAAGTGCTGGGTCCTGCATTTTGGTCGCAATAACCCCATGGATGCTGCAGGCTTGGGGACGAGTGGCTGGAGCTGCCAGGCAGAAAAGGACCTGGGGGTGTTGGTGGCAGCACATGACCATGAGCCAGCACTTGTGCCCTTGAGCCAAGAAGGCCAATGCCATCTTGGGGTGGATGAGAAGGGGTGGTTGTAGGGCAGAGAGGTTCTCCTGCCCCTCTGCTCTGCCCTGGTGAGACCACATCTGCAATATTGTGTCCAGTGCTGGGGCCTCAGCTCAAGAAGGACAGGAACTGCTTGAAAGAGTCCAGCAGGGCCACAAAGATGATGGAGGGAGTGGAGCATCTCCCTTCTGAGAAACAGCTGTGGGAGCTGGGGTTCTTTAGCTTGGAGAAGAGGAGACTGAGGGGTGCCCTCATTCATGGGGATCAATTTGTAAAGGGCAGTGTCAGGAGGAAGGAGCCAGGCTCTGCTCTGGGATGTGCAATGCCAGCACAAGGGGCAATGGTCCCAAGCTGGAGCACAGGAGGTTCAAGCTGAAGATGAGGCCAAATTTTGTGAGTGTGAGGGTTCTGGAGCATGGCCCAGGCTGCCCAGAGAGGTTGTGGAGTCTCCTTGTGTGGAGACACCCAAAGCCCTGGCCGTGTTCCTGTGTGACTGCTCTGGTGATCCTGCTGTGGCAGGGGTTGCACTGGGGGAGCTTTCCAGGTCCCTCCCAACTCCTGACATTCTGTGATTGTGTGATCTCTCGAGTATTTAAAACTCTTGAGG
>NW_010183469.1:19605-33730 GCF_000695765.1 Mesitornis unicolor
CAGGAAGGTTGGTGTAGCACTGCTAGGTTGTTGGGTTTTTTCTTCTTTTATTTCCCTCTTTGAGACCTTTAATGTTTCTTTTGTTGTCTGGCAACAACACAATGACACATCTGGTTGTTTCCAACTCCATTTATAGTTCCAGCTGTCATCAAAACAGTATCACATTCATTGAGCTGTTATTTTTTGTCTTTATGTAGAACCTAAGGAAGGGAAAAAGGAGCATCTTCCAGAAGATGTATGTGCCAGCAAACAGACAACAGTCCAAAGGATCTCCAGCAATGCCTCCTGGAAGATCTCCAAGGTCCCAGTGGCTCAGGAAAAAGTGAAGAACTCCACATCTGTTAAATCCCAGGCATCTCCTGCCAAGTGTGTTCAGATTAAAAACCAAAGCAAACAGAGTGTCCAGGCCAAAACTTCCCCCCATGCAGAGTTTGCATTCAGGAAGACATAAAGAGGAAAGGGAAGATACTTCTGCCACCAAAGGCCCAGCAGCGGACAGTGCGCTAAGAGAGAGGAGCAGAACTTGCTGCCTGTCTGCAACATCCAAGCAGAGGGAGGCAGAAGACACCAAATCTGTCTCAAATGCCAAAGAACCGGTAGCAGGCCAGCACCAAACGCTGAGATTTAGAAAGCCTGGGTCTTCCAGGAAGACCATCAAAGCCAGTGATGAGAAAGCCAAGATGTACAGCAGAAGTTCTGAAGAACTCTTAACACCGGAAGAGCCAGATAGGAAAGCAGAATGGGAGCTCTTTCGGGAGAAGAGAAGCAACTTGATCCGTGCTAACAGGAAATACAAATTTTCCAGTGGAAGGGAAGTTAGCAGCGATGAAGAGGTATTGGAGGAAGCTGTTTCATGTATCCTTTGTGGCAGGTTGAAGGCTGTTTTTATGGTGTAGCAGGGTGCTGAGTGGGTGGGATATTAGCAGCATATTGGCAGTTTCTAGAAGATATGTAGAGGGATGGATTTGGGCTTCACACTACGGGACAGTGACACATTCTACAGACAGCCTTTCCTGTGTCTTTCTAAATCTTGGTTTTCCATCCCTCTTTCATTTATAAGTTTCACGTAGTTAGGCAGAGTCCCAGCTGAGCAAGGCAAAACAGCGTGGTACTGGGACGCAGCACAGAGCTCAACGCCATCATATCTTTCAAATTCCCCCCCTCCTTTTTTACCAGTCCTCGTTTTCCCATGCAATTACAACGCCTACAGAAAGCTGCTGAGGGAGACTCAAGGACAGATCCAGTTCTCAGGGATTAGTCATACCTCAAAGACCTCTGCAGGGGGAGGAATGCCAGGCGATTTCTGCTTTTGGAGAATGCGAACCGACAGGGGTTCCTTGTTGTTTTGTGTTTTCAGGAACAGCCGGCTCTTCCACAGGCAGCATTAATCCTGGGACAGAAGAGACTCAGCCGTCTTAAATCTTCTGCTGATTACAGCCACCAGAGGTCAAATATCTTCCAAGGTGAGGACACACACATACCTGCACCTGACTTTCAGGCTGGTTCTGCTTTGCCTGAGCTCAGGGCAGCCACACTGCTTTGGGTACACATCTGACTGTAGGTGACCTTTGCTTTCCCCTCTTACTCCTCCTATCCACAGTCACTGCTTTTCCACACCATGGTGCTAGAGGAAATGAAAGCTAGAGCCTTCCTTTATGTATTCTGTCCCTTTCTTTTCTCTTCTTTCACTTTTTTTTTATCCCAAGGTGTGAATAATGCCTGTCCTCCATGTTCAGGACTGTCCACCATTTGCTATTCGATGTCCCTGGTGATCTCCAGCCCCAGCTTACCTCCAGTTCCAATATTGATGTTATTTCTCTTCGAGACCTTTAGAGATGTGGGGCTCTGAAATGTCCTCCCCAGACCTTTGTTTGTGTGGTCCCCAGGGATCCCTACATCTAAACATTGGGAACTAAGCATCCATCCCATTCTTATTACCATCACAACCAAGAAACTCTGAAATATTTGTCTCTGACTCCAGTTTCTCATGTACCACCATGAGACAGATGCCTTTTCCTTCCACAGTACATGACACGACAGGACCTTACTGGGTACTGCAATGCCCTGAGTTTGTACAGTCAGACAAAGGGAGGACATCTTACCCCAGGGAGCTCAAAATCATTATTATCGAGGAAAGGTTACAATAAAAAGGGAGGTGAAAAGGAAAGGATGCAATTAAAATTAAGTTCCCTCAAATGGCTAAAAGTCAAGAGGGGATAAAAAGAGAAGTCACAGTTGGGAACTGTTTCTGAGTATCTTGGAAGAAAAGGAGCTCAAGAAGGCCTGGAGTGGTAAGATGGTGCTTTTTGTGGAGCTGTGCTGCTGCATAGGAAGTTACTGACATGAATGAGGGGATTCAACAGGAGATAAGTGGGCACTTGAATAAAGAAAGGGCACCGGGGATACAAATAAAGATGATACCTTGAGGCACCCTCTGTGTGTGTCTCATACTTGAGGATGAAAAGCAGATAAATTGGCAAACACAGGCTCCCACCTGGGTGGTGATGGAGCTGTTACTCAGCACCCAGCCACACACCTGATCAAATACACTGCAGTCCACTCACCTTTTCTTAGCCCTTTAATTCCAGGATTGCAGTATGGTAATTTCTGTGTACAATTCCTTATTTGCTGTTCCTTGCAGGTGACCAGCTGCAGAGCCAGAGCTTGATGAAGGATTCCTGCACCCTGGATGCGATTCAGAAGGCAATCGGGGATCCCGACAAATGGCACGGAAGGAAAATTGATGAGCTAGGTATGGCTTCTGCCAAAAAATGCTCATTGGTGAGTTCCTGAGGTGGGAGCTGCTTCTGCCAAGGACAACGAATGGGTTTGGGTAGCAAAGGGGGGACTTGGAATTGGGATTTTCGCAAGAGGGGAGCTCTACAGCTAGAAAAATCCTTCAGGGATAACAGCGTTAGAATGGAGCTGTGACTGAACTGTGATTTGCCTTCTTTACAGGGAAATGGTATCAGAAATATGCCCGAAATCTTAACCTGCAGAAAACAGTGGAGGACAAAATAGGAAGAAAACTGGCAAACCTTAGAAAATGAAGGTTGAGGATTGGAGTGAATTCAGTGAGGGGTCTTTTTTCTCAACCATCTAATAAACCTCCACAAAAGCATGAACCCATTGCTTGCTGTTATTGGCAGATTTGTTGCTGGTGCTCTCTTCCCCTCTCAATTAGGGTGTCTTTGGGAAGAGCAACGCAAGATAAATCTTGACTGTGAATGCAGAAAAAAACCCACTTTGTTGGTCACTGGTAAGGTGAGCCTGGTTAGTATATGTGGCACACAGCCTTGCAGAGAGATGTGGTGGTGAGAGGAGGCTGTATAGAAATGCATCTGCTCAGCACATGAGGCAGAGTAGTGTTACGGATACGTGAAAAAAATTAAATGGGATATTGCGTATTAGAAGATGTTAAAGCTGCTACCAAACCTGTGTGTAGCCCAGGCCCTGTTTTAGTTACAGTTTGTTTTATTCACTAGAAGTACATCCACTAAAAGTACGTCTAAGCAGTGACCACCATCCGTGCCACACTGTTTAAAGTGAATGAAGGGTGAAAATTTATTGCTTTAAAGTTTACTGGAGCCTTACACCTTTGTTACATGAAACAGGCCCCTCAGCTTTTCCAGCCAAGTCCTTGAACCGAAGTCATTGGAGGGTCTTTCTTTTGAGTCTGAGGTCTGTGGGAGGCTACAAAGCAACCCCCAGACCCAATTTCTGCAAATACTGCACATGATCAGAAGTAGGAGGAGTTATTTTAATTAGTAATGGGAAATTGTGTGCATATACATAGGAGTCTATTGATTATGCTTGTATGTATCCTCTATAATGAGTGAACACACCAGGCAAGGGGTGTGATGTTGGTGAAACTATTCCCCTCCACACCTGGCCGTAACAAAGAGGTGTCTGCTTATCTGCATCACATCAGTGTTGATGAGTTCTTCTCATCCCAGTTTTTCGGTGGCAGTAGGTACCAAATGGTGTCTGCCCCATAACCAGGGCTCAGCTCTGTATGGTTGGCACCGGATGTCTGAGTGGGGTAGGAAAGGAGGGTTCTGTGCCCACCGCTCCAGTTTCGTTGTATCTGCCGCATGGAGGATTTCAGAGAAAGCTCTTACCCTGGCATCAGGATATTCACTAAAACCCACACTGTTTGCTGGCCAACCCAATGCAAAAAAAACCCCAAAACATTCTAAAAGGAACAGGAAAGCTGCAAGAAGCAGCTGATCTGCACATCACCCCTACTGAAGCTCCATATCCCATACTCACCCCTGTCAGCCCTTTACCTTCCTGATGCGTTATTCTCACTGTATTTAATGCCCTTATTGCAGGATCCTGCTTTCCAGCTCCAAAGCGTAGCAGTTTGGTGCAGTGATCACAAAGCACATGTCTGGGAATAGCGATGCCCTGATCCTTCCCATCCGGTCCCAGGCTTTCACTATTTTAAAATACTGGTGCTTTTCTCCCTGTCTGGGGACAGAGTTAGGATTGTTACTTCATCCTTCATCGACTGGGGATTAGATAACAATATGCCAAATTCACAGAAGGAGTGAAGGAGGTTAAAATGTAACTAATGATAATCAAGTGATACTAATTTTCCACCAGTAATAATGAACCATTTGGAATTCGGATGTTCCCAGGCATGGGTCCAAGTCTCTCAAATGAAGGAGACGACCGGCCAAGTGGCAGCTTGTAGAAACCTCCCTGTGGGTTTCCTCTGTGGCTCCTGTCTGAGCAGACACCAATCCAGCTCCATAGGAACACCCTGTTCTCTGTGTTGCATCCAGCACTGATGACCAACATGACAATAATGCATCATAAATGCTATTTTCTGACACCACAGCAGGTCCTAATCCAGAAAACATGAGTCTGAGCAGGAATCTACTCATGCTGGCGTGCTGAAAGCAGGTGGTTCAGGGCACAGTTAGCTAACACACACAAGGCATAACATGTGGACTGGATCAGATTTACAGATCTATTTCTAATAATAGATAATTTCTAACAATCCCCCTGTACTTGGCACTGGTGAGACCGCACCTCGAGTACTGTGTTCAGTTCTGGGCCCCTCACTAGAAGAAGGATGTTGAGATTCTGGAGCGTGTTCAGAGCAGAGCCACAAGGATGGTGAGGGCTCTGGAGAACAAGCCTGATGAGGAGCGGCTGAGGGAACTGGGGTTGTTTGGCCTGGAGAAGAGAAGGCTGAGGGGAGACCTCATCACCACCCACAACTACCTCAAGGGAGCTTGTAGAGAGATGGGTGCTGGTCTCTTCTCCCAGGTGATGGGGGATAGAACAAGGGGAAACGGCACCAAGCTGTGCCAAGGGAGGTTCAGGTTAGAGATAAGGAGGAAGTTCTTTCCTGAGAGGGTCGTCAGAAGCTGGCACAGGCTGCCCAGGGAGGTGGTGGAGTCACCATCCCTGGATGTATTTAAGGAGCAGGTAGATGAGGTACTTAAGGATATGGTTTAGTGGGTAGACAGGAATGGTTGGACATGATGATCTCAGAGGTCTTTTCCAACCGAGCGATTCTGTGATTCTGTATGTGTGTGATTCTGTAATGCCTATTAGAAATAACCATCAAGGCAGGCAGACTGCAGAATTATGGTGCAGCTTGGAGTAAAGGCCCTTTGCTACCTGTGAAAGGCTGATGAAGAGACAAGATCAGAAGGGAAACAGACTGGAAAGTCTTCTTAGTGCAACCACAAAGTCACTTTGTACACTTTTTTACAAATTAAATTGTTTATAAGCACTTAAATAGTGCGAAGTAGTTGGCATTGTATAATACACTCAAATGGATGACAGTTGTTTGATGCCCAAGAAGCATACATGTGGTGATTCCCCTCTATCTTCTTTGCTTTGCCAAATGTAACAGCTCAGCCAGGGGCAAACATTTTTTGATGGGCAACACATTGAAAAGGGAGAGAAATTTCAATGAGACAGCACAGCTCTCCTAGACCCCACCTGCATTACTACATCCAGCTCTGGCCCCCCAGCACAAGAAGGCCATGGAGCTATTGGAGCGGATGCAGAGGAGGCCACAAAGATGTTCAGGGGCTGGAGCAGCTCTGCTACGAGGACAGGCTGAGAGAGTTGGGGCTCTTCAGCCTGGAGAAGAGAAGGCTCCAGGGGGACCTTATTGCGGCCTTCCAGTTCATGAAGGGTCCTACAGGAAAGCTGGGGAGGGAATTTTTACAAGGACAGAAAGTGATAGGACGAGGATAATGGTTTTAAACTGGAAGAGGGGAGATTTAAACTGGATATGAGGAAGAAATCCTTCCCTGTGAGGTGGTGAGGCCCTGGCCCAGGTTGCCCAGGGAAGCTGTGGGTGCCCCCTCCCTGGCAGTGCCCAAGGCCAGGTTGGCCGGGGCTTGGAGCAGCCTGGGCTGGTGGAGGTGTCCCTGCCCATGGCAGGGGTTGGACTGAGGGGACTGTGAGGTCCCTTCCAATCTAAGCCATTCTGTGAGCCTATGATAATACATTATAATCTGTGTAACACACAGAAAATGTTATCTAGGTACTTCCTTTCATTTGTCTAAGACCTAAAGCTTTCTTTTTCATACTTTATAATTTAAAATCATGTGTTATCATCTTAAACAGGCTGACCAAGACTTCTCTGATATTAACAACCCTGAAGCTCTTACCTTTTGCCTGGCTGCCACTGTTGGAGGTAGGTGGGAACTAAACATGGTTGTGGTAAAAAATCAAGCAGTAGCATCAGTACAGGGGGGGTTTCAAGAAAAAACAGTTTATTTTAAGCTATGAAGGTGGTTAAAAGAGTGGCTAACGGCTTCAAATCACAAGGTATTTACTAGATAAAATGGTATTTTAGTAATTTTCTTTATGTCAAGACATTTCATTTTATACATTCTTTTAAGCTCACTGTTCTACTTTTAGGTATATCTTAATGGAGCTGAAAGCCTACTGAGGTCAACTTGCAAACATAACCAGTAGTTCACTACAGAAGGAAGAAGCTGCAGAAATACTTCTTTGGAAAAATACATCACAGGTACTACTACAGCTTTACTGGTTTTGTATCATTCCTAACAGTGCTTCCACTTGAGAACAGTATTTTTTCTTCAATGAAACCAAGTTACAGTTTTTTTTTTCCTTTTTTTTCTTGCTTTTAAATGTCTTATGTTGTCATAATATATGTCAGTGCTATGGTACTCTTTCCAAATGCAGTAGAATTTAACATAACATAATTTATCTTCTTGGAAAGTTTCAGGCTCCTACTTCAGCTTCCTGTCACTGAAGAGCTTGACAACTTTTAATCTGCTTAGAAATCCAAATTCTTCATTTTGTTGAGGCTGAGACCACAAAAGGACTATCCCAAGAACACCCCATTTGTCCTAAAGAAAATGGTTAGAATACAAGACATAACTTCTAACCTTGAGTTAGAAATTTTCCTTTGATTTTCTTGGATGCTACAGTAATTCCTGCTCTATGCAAAGGAGTTTCTTCTCTGTGTAGCTATAAAACTGCTTGAAAATGGCTCAAGGCTTTTCCTTTTGGTTGTCTCTTTCAAAACGACTCTGACTGTGGAAATAGGAGGAGAGGTGAGTCTCACTATAGCCATAACAAGAATCTTAGGTACCTGATAACTTCAGTTTTGAAAGCAACATCCCTTCAAAGTTAACTCTGATCAAGGCTTTGAGAATTCTCCTTAATTCTTTCCTTGGGTATTCTTGGACCCTGTTTTATGAAAAGAAATGGCTTCTCTTGAGTTATCTGATTGATTCACCATTTCCCACTTACAGCACTGATTTTCTGGTACCTGAATTGTGACAGTATCTGAACTGTCCTGCAATGTAGCATTTAAAAATAAACCTTCACTGATCTCAGTTTGCTTTACGATCCCAAATTTGCCAAGCTGTGGTGTTTCCGCCTGTCAGTCTGAACTTGTAGTCATTTCTTGGTCTTACTGTAAGAGATTCCTGAGGAAAAGGGCTTGGGGTACTGGTGGATGAGAAACTCAACATGAGCCACCAATGTGCATCTGCAGCCCAGAAACCAACCCCATCCTGGGCTGCATCACAAGAAGTGTGGCCATGGGGCCAGGGGGGGATTCTGCCCCTCTGCTCTGCTCTGCTCAGACCCCACCTGCAGTGCTGCGTCCAGCTTTGGAGCACTCCAGCACAAAAAGGACATTGAAGTGCTGGAGCGGGGCCAGAGGAGGCCACAAAGATGATCCAAGGGCTGGAGCAGCTCTGCTATGGGGACAGCTGAGAGAGTTGGGGCTGTTCAGCCTGGAGAAGAGAAGGCTCCAGGGGGACCTTATAGCGACCTTCCAGGACCTGAAAGGTGCAATAGGAAATCTGGGAAGAGCTGTTCACTAGGACATGGAGCGACAGGACGAGGCAGAATGGTTTTAAACTGGAAAAGGGTAGATTTAGGTTGGATATGAGGAAAAAGTTCTTCCCCATGAGGTGGTCGATCAAGTGGCACAGGTTGCCCAGAGGTGGCGCAGGCCCCATCCCTGGAGATATTCAAGGCCAGGCTTGATGGGGCTGTGAGCAACCTGATCTGGTACCAATGTCCCTGCTGACTGCAGGGTTGGACTGGATCAGCTTTAAAGGTCCCTTCCAACCCAAAACTTTCTGTGATTCTATGATTCAGAATATTAGTTTCACTGACTAAAATGCCACCCAAGATCTATGTGTGAAATGCTAAAGCAGTATTACTATGTATGAAGGCAAACTTGCCTTTTCAGTCCCTCCCATGTCATTGTGCCCATAGCTTATTTCACCTAGAGTCTAGTCCTGTGTTATCCTTAAAAGTGTATTGTAGCTGAAACAATGACAATCCTTTGGAGAATCTGCAGAAAATCTTTAAAGTTTGGAATAACCTGTGTTCATTTTTAAGTAAAAGTAATAGTATTTTTTAAAATTACATTATTACTGATAAGCTAAAATGAATGGCAGATATCAATAAAATCCGTTATTAGGAAAATGCCAGTTTGGCTGACCTTCCATCTTTAAACTCCATCTCAGCACAATTTGTAATCAGAATGCAGTAATAAGGGACGAGACAAACCAATAAATCAATTGATTGCAATACTGGTATAAAAAACGAGTCAAGCCAATAAAACCAAAGGCTTCATTGTTTATTTCCTCAGTGAGCAATGCAATCCATAAAACGTATTTCTATAATCCTCCCTCAGAATTTCTGCATTAAATCACAGCAGAGATTTATCTAACCCAATATTAGCTGTTTTGTGTCATGGACGTTGCCTTTATTTTGACCGAACAAGAATCTCATTTACCTTGTTGCAGCACCACGATGTTTTATTTCAGGATGTGTGAGCTATCAGAAAAGAATGGCAGTATAATATTTAGCAGATATGAATTGTTTCTGTAACAAAGAGAGATTTGGCTTAAGTCAATAGAAGCTTTGATGCAGTTTTTAAAGAGAAAGCTTTCAGAATTTATTTCTCATTCAGATTTTTAACAGGCTAATAATAGTAATAATAACCTGGATAATAATAATAATAACAATAATGCTGTCCATGTTTGTAACTTTTCCTTCTTTAGAAGATCTACCTATTTTATAAGAAGGTTTACGTAATATTTTATTGAGAAAACAGACATACTTATGGCATAAACTACCTCTCTGGTAGATGTTTTCACTCTGACTAATGGATACTAATTTGTGGCATACAGTGTATGTCTCATAGTTGTATATACATGAAAACCTGGCTCCATTGAAGTCACCAGGTCAGTGAGCCTGGAATGTTCCCTCAACCTCTCAGCATCCTATCAGTCATCATAACCATCCACACATGGCATCAGGAGAAATATTGCCAACCTTCTCAAGAGGTTGCTGTCCAACCAGACAGCTCATCTGCAACGGGTTTCCTAAGAATTATACATAATTTATTTATTGGTTTTATGTTTTGATTTTTTTTTCTGCTTTAATATATTTCTCTGCTCATTGGTCTATTTTCCAAACAGGAAAATTTTCATCCTCACAATACTTTCTCTATGCCTATGAATGTGTTGCAGTCCTTCCTACATGGCTATACCTGCAGCAATAATATGTAAGAGGAGAAACTGTTTATTTTTCAGCCCCAGATACCCAAACACTTGGCACTGCATGAATCATTAAAACTAATGGAGTCCTGAAATACTGCCAGGCTCTTTCTTTCATTGTCTAGGGCTTGTTTCTGCTCACAGTGCTTTCAGCTGGACTTTTGCCATTAGCTTCAAAGTAGAAGTAAGTCCTTAGAATTATCTCATTTTTCCTGAAGTTTCCATAGCAGATCACTTTGCTGATTGAACCATGTAATCTTGTTTGGTTTTGGGTTGTCCGTGTCTTCAAGTGTAATTATTGAGCCAGATTATTGAATTCTGCATTTATTTTTGTGATGGGTTTTAGTTTAATGGATAATTAAGTGTTATATTCTCTCTAGTATAATGCCTTTCCTGTCAAAATAGCTCAGGTACATCAAACACTTACTTTCTTCTACTGAGTCTTCTATGTATCTATGTGCTACTACCCACAGGTAAAATACCTTAGCTCTTACCACGAACACACACACTTCTGTAGAAGAAATTTCACATGTTTACTGAATGAACCATGGCTAAAACTGTCCAGTAATGCTAAGCAATTATCTGATGTGGCTCTTGGCCAGCTTACCATGCAGTCACATGGGGCACTCACAAATTCTTGGCATGTCAATGGAGCAGCATCCTTATACCTTTGAGCAAAACAGTGTAGGCTGTGCTTAATGTCACATCTACTGTGAAAAAGACTCAGTAATTTAGGACATTAGGGGTAGCAAAGTGCTTTGGAATGATAGCCGATGTTCTGTAGTTACACTGCAGAGCCACATTTCACTTTCCCAGAACGCAGTTTTAGTGGATTTTCCCGCAGCTAAAAATACAGACTAGAAAATATGTAACTTCCAGTTTAATTACGTTACCGTGTTAATGGTGCCCCAAATCTGATCAATATGGTATCATTACATTAACTTTGTAAAGGATCATAGTATTTTAGTGCAGAGTCAATTGAATATTATCATTCAGGATCCTTAATGAGCACTGAATGATGGTGAAAAAGATTGTAAAATAAACTTTGAATTAGGCTCTCCTCTATTTGGGTTTCAGAAAGAGCTCTCAAATGATATCAGATTTATCACTTCCATTGCAGTTCTGAAGCTGCATCACTTGACATTTCAGACCTAAGTGCCTTTTCTTTGGACATAATTATATTATGTGACCCTTCTAGACTATTCAGGATTGCTCTGTGAACAAATAATGAACCAGTAATATATATATAGGGCAATGCTGGTGTTACCATGCCAGGACATTACATCATTAAGAGAAAAGTACACACTCAAAATGTTAAAAAACCTCAGCCTCGTACACAGTAGAAAAATGAATGAAGAAAAATGAAACAAAACATTGGATGTGGCATTGAAAAAATATATATATTATATATATATTATATATACCCCAATATATGCAGAAAATGAAAAGCACAATATAGCCTTGATTAGTTTAACTCTGTTCTGTGTTGCTTCTCACATGAAGCACATAGCCAGCTTTTGTTTGTAGCTTTTTTATTAAACGGTGTAGATCAATAGGTTGTTATCTCCCTGGGAGTGTGTGCAGTTTATTTGTGTCTTCTGTTGTCACTCAATCACATTGCTTTCTGCTTCGCAAAATGAAGGGCTGCATCTCTTGCTTTGTGATTTTTGCTATTTAACTTCTCAATAAACACTGAATGGAGGGGTAGTAGCCGGCTCACTCCAGTTCTACTCATCATGAGCAAATATACCTTTAGCAAGTTACTGCTCACAGCCTTCTTTAACGAGCAAACTCAATGACGAGCATCAACTGACTTCAGGGATGTAGAAATGAAGAATTTCAACACAAAGGATGGGTTTTGTGTCAATGCTGCACCTTTCAGTGGAGACAGGGCTCGTTCTTCTTGTGAAAATCAGAGTTAGAAGGTTTAAATGCATACTGCATTGTACATGGGATCGATCCATGCTATGGCCTTGAAGATTGTTACATTTCCTGTGGGTCTCAGGAGAAACTGTCAGGTTTTTACTCTCTCTGTGAAAGTTACAACTCTGAATAAAATAAGTTGACATTCTTTGTAATATGCTGTAAGGGCCACCCTCTCCTTGCTACTAGGAAGAAGAGCATTTTAAAGCATTTTTAAGTGTGTATCTCAAATGAAACAAGCCTTGTTCTTGCTTGAACCAGAGAGGAGCAACTGTTAGGTTTAGAGGAAAAGACAGTGAGAAATCTTTGAGTGAGTTACTAAAAAAACCCCATAATGTCAAAAACATATTGGTATTGCTGTATAGAATCACACAATCCCAGAATGTCAGGTGTTGGAAGGAACCTCGAAAGCTCCCCCAGTGCAACCCCTGCCACAGCAGGATCACCAGAGCAGTCACACAGGAACACGGCCAGGGCTTTGGGTGTCTCTAGACAAGGAGACTCCACAACCTCTCTGGGCAGCCTGGGCCATGCTCCATAACCCTCACACTGACAAACATTGGCCTCATCTTCAGCTTGAACCTCCTGTGCTCCAGCTTGGGACCATTGCCCCTTGTCCTGGCATTGGCCATCCCAGAGCAGAGCCTGGCTCCTTCCTCCTGACACTCGCCCTTTCCAAATGGATCCCCATGAATGAGGGCACCCCTCAGTCTCCTCTGCTCCAAGCTCAAGAGCCCCAGCTCCCTCAGCCGCTCCTCAGCAGGAGATGCTCCACTCCCTCCAGCATCTCTGTGGCCCTGCTGGACTCTTTCAAGCAGTTCCTGTCCTTCTTGAGCTGAGGCCCCAGAACTGGACACAAGATTGCAGATGTGGTCTCACCAGGGCAGAGTAGAGGGGCAGGAGAACCTCTCTGCCCTACAGCCACCCGTTCTCATCCACCCCAGGATGGCGTTGGCCTTCTTGGCTCAAGGGCACATTGCTGGCTCATGGTCATGTGCTGCCACCAACACCCCCACGTCCTTTTCTGCCTGGCAGCTTTCCAGATTGAACATAGATTATAGATAAAACATTCCATAGGGCATCATCCTGGACAAACTTCTAATGAGATGTCCAAGAAAGAAGCAAAATATTTATTTATTTATTTCTTGCCCTGAGGAGTCAAGTCTCCAGGGTCCATACTGGAGACAAGGCAGCCTGGGAGTTGGCACACCATTTGGGGACATGAACTGCTTTAATTAGGTCATTCATACAAATTTCCACAGTTCAGCCAATGTCCTCATTTGTAGTCGTTCATATTGTTCCCAATTCTGCTTCCTTTTTTGAGAGGGAACTCACTATTTTGAGTCAACTCTTTTATTAAATGTGAGTTTCCAGCTATCACAGATGCATTCTTCACCAAGATGTGTGAGCTCTTTTCTTGCTGATCTCAAGTTAGCAGTAATAATATCTGTTTCAGGACATTCTTAAGGGATATACTTCTCAGATTAAATCAAACTTTCCAGAAAATGACAGAATATGCTCAGAATAAAAAGTTTAACCCCATTTCACCAAATTAAATCCTATTTAATAATGTTTATTTTAGGATGGATTTCACAAAGTTCAGAGGTTTTACCTGAACAAGTAGACTGGTACATGAAATTTACTGCAGAGAGGAAAAAGAAAACCTTGTTCCTTTGTTCATTTTAATTTGCCTGAAGGGTTTTTTTTATACACCGCAATCAATTCACCTCTCTATCTTCTTTCAATAAGATAAATAGATCGAATTCTTTAATGGTTTTATTGTCAGACGTCTTCTCCAGTCTCTAAATAATTTGTATGGCTTCATTCTGCAACCTTTTCTCTACTTTTTCAGCATTTAATAATGTAGACACTGAATGTAACATATGTATTTCATATAGGAGTAAAATCCCTTTGTGTTCCTTCTTTTGAGCTATGTTTCCATGCAATAACTTGGCTTTTTGCTCATTCTCTGTGATGTTCACCCCTGTTGCCACTGTAATGTGGGTTACAGCCTCCCAATCTGCATTCTTTGATGTATACCTCCATCCATGGCTATATTGAAACAAGCTTTTCATGTGTCTCAGATTACTTACAATTACTAAGTGAATTTTATTGTTCTATATGTTTTTTTTTGTATAGAGAAAAGCACATTTGTTTATAGCTCAGCAGGA
>NW_010183469.1:33761-52612 GCF_000695765.1 Mesitornis unicolor
TGGTATAAAGAGGAGATCAGAGCATTTGTACTGCTAATTGAACTGCTTTTTAACATTTCTATTCACCTCTACTGAGGAGAGGCTGTATGTTCTGGAATGAGGGTAGGGGAAATTATCAGCAAAGCTTTGTCTAGAAGAGATGTCTTTTCCTAAAATGTTGGTGGAGTGGCTTTAGAAGTAGTAGGGGTAGACATCTGTGAGCTGAGGGGGACATCACCATTGCATTTGGAGGCCATAGATATGGACCTTTAGACAAGATAAGACTATTTTGAGTAGGTGGTGTAGTTTGGGGCTGGGCTGGCCACTAAATCCTGGCCAGACACTCTCTATTAACCCCTCTGCCCTCCCCAGAAGGGGAAAAAGAATAAGGGAGAGAAACTTTACGGGTTGGAAAGAAAACTGACAGGTTTAATAAAACAATAATACTGATACTACAGGATAATAATGTAAATGGGAAAATAATGAAATATATATGGATATGTACAAATATATCTGCAAAACCTATATAAAATCCTCCCCCAATGACGATGATGGCACCAGAGGCTCTGGGAGCACTGGAAAAGTCCCAGTGTGGACCCAGCAGCAGTGGGAGCTGATGCAGGAACACAGGGCTCAGGATCAGAGGCAGGCGAAGCAGCAGGGTCTGCTGGGCCTTGGGCCATTGCAGGGGTGGAGAGGGAAGGAAGGGACCAAGCTGGAAGGGTCCAGCCCCTGGTGATCCCTGGGCTTTGCACTGAGTGTGGCGTGTGTGGGATGCAATCCCTGGTTGGGCAGGTTTGGGTCTGCTCCTCCTGTAGGTGCAGCCACGGCCCCCATGGTGAGACAGTGGCCTTGTGATGATCACTTGTAGCAGTGCACACTGTTGTTAAACCGTGCTGCTGGTTTCAGCAAGTTCAGGCACTGAGAAGAGACTGAGCTGAAAAGTCAAATCACTAAATAGAAAATGAGCTCTGTTTAGCTCAAACCAGGACAGTAGGGTAAGATAACGATTAAATCAACATTTTTCCTGTATTATATTTCAGCTAACATTTGCCTTCTATCATAGTAAAGTTTTATAGCTATAAAGACCAAAAGATTGCCCCTTAGATTGGAATACCTCTGTATGACAGAAGTACTACATGCAGTTTTAGGGATCATGGAAATTAATTTAATGCACTTTTCTGCAATGTTTCTACAGGAATATGGTGCTTCTTTCCAAGCAGTACAGGCAAGTGTTTAAGGAGTAATTTAATTTATTTTTTTTTTGCATTTCCCAATGCAAAATACATCTAAAAGTTCAGAACCAAGTTGTATTCCCATGCAGATGATAAACAATACTATAGAAACAAATACATGATTTACGACAAGATAAGGAAGGCACTTGTTTTCATATCTCAAAATAAGAAAATTAATTTCCAAACCTGAAACACATTGTTATGATTGAAATAGCTGTTATTACTACTGGATACCGTGTAATACAGGTTTAGTTTTTCTTGATGAGTTCTACTTTAGTTTGTCAAGCCTACATTCATAAAGAGAGCCGGGAATGACAATGGTCACTATCATAAAATGTAAATTTTCAGCATCGTGCTATGGGGGTGGATTTCAGAGTGCAGAATTAGTTACCTGAGATTCAAAGCAATGAATATATTAAATTAAGAGCAGGAGAGCTGCTTAAATCAGCCAGTATTAACTCCGAATACGAGATTACAGTTCAGTACCTGATACTGATTCCTGTTTCTTCTTGATCTGGATAACCTCTGGTACGGACAGCTCTGCCAACCTCTTTTGTTTTAAAGGCAGACTATGAATGTCTAAAAGTAAAAAATACTATAAAATATGTTGAATAAAGAAATTACAATGAAGAAAAGAAGGAAAAAAGGCAAAAATCATACCACTTTACTTTCTGTAAATGTCCTTGAGATCAATAAACTCAGTTGTGATCTTCCTGAAAAGCTGTGGCTTCACTACTTGAAGTCACGAAAATTCTGTATCCATATGGGTAAGAGCTTATCTTTTCCCCCCCTTGTTAATCTGGTGCTCATTAATAAGAAGAGAAAAATATCTGTGTAAATGAAACACACTTTTCTGTAAATTATGCAGGATAACTGGATAAATAATTGCCAGTGATATGTCTTTTCCATGTGGCTTTCCAAGAAAAAAAAGGAAAAAACAAAAAGAAAAAAACCCCAAACAACATATTAAAAGTTCAAACTGGATTTTTATAAATATAATCGCAATTAAACTTTGTTTCCAGCAAAATTCATATTATTTGAAGGAGATTAAATTCTGTTCAGAGAATCAGAGAATCCTAGGTTGGAAGGGCCCACAAGGATCATCCAGTCGAACCTCTCCAGGTAAAAGTATCATTTAAATGAGATGAGTCAGCCCCTGTCAAGCTGACTCTTCAAACTGACCAGTGCAGGGGAATTCACCACTTCCTCTGGAGATTATTCCAGTATCTCATTGATAGATTATTCCAATGTCTGATTGATTATTCCAATATCTCATTGATAGATTATTCCAATGTCTGATTGATTATTCCAATATCTCATTGATAGATTATTCCAATGTCTGATTGATTATTTATTCCAATATCTCATTGATAGATTATTCCAATGTCTGATTGATTATTCCAATATCTCATTGACAGATTATTCCAGTATCCCATTGATAGATTATTCCAATATCTGATTGATCTCATGGTAAACAAATTTCTTCTGGAGTTCAGTGGGAATCTCTCCAGACACAACTTGTGTCTATTACCCCATATCTTTTCCATGTGACTCCTTGTTAAAGGGAGTCTCCATCTTCTTGGTGGTCACCCTTTATGTACTGGTACACGGTGATAAGGTTCCCCCTAAGCCTTCTCTTCCCCAGGCTGAACAGGTCCAGTTTTCTCAGCCTTTCTCCACAGGGCAGCTCTTCCAGTCCTCTGAGCATCCTCATGGCCCTTCTCTGGACCCTTCCAACCTGTCCGTATCTTTTTTGGATAGTGGGGACCAAAACCGGACACAGTGCTCAAGGTGTGGTCTGACCAGTGCCAAGTAGAGAGGGATGATGACTTCTTTATCTCTGCTGGTGATGCCCCTCAGCATCCCATTGGTTTCCTTACCGTGCAGCGCTGTGCCTTATGTTGAGCTCCTCATCCACCAAGACCCCCAGGTCCCTTTCCCCAGGGCTGCTGTCCAGCCAGGTGGACCCCAGTCTGAGGTGAGCTCTTGGATGATGGATTCTCAGATGTAAGACCTTACATTTGTCCGTGTTGAACTCCATAGAGTTCCTTCCAACCCACTCGTTCAGTCTGTCCAGGTCTTCCTGAAGCATGGGTCTCCCTTCTGGAGTGTCAACTACCCCACTCATTTTGGTGTCATCAGCTGTTCTTCCCCATCCTTTGATTATATTGCTAGGGAATCAGTTCCCAAGTTCAAAGAAGTGGGGTAGAGGAGGCCTGGTTATTCCAGGTCTTTACTCCTACAAGTGGCTGGACTATTCTGTTTTAATAGTAGTGAAGAAGGAGAGAGGTCCTTGGTAAGGTGTGGTCTGACCAGTGCCAAGTAGAGAGGGATGATGACTTCTCTATCTCTGCTGGTGATGCCCTTTTCAATGCACCCCAGCATCCCATTGGTTTCCTTACCGTGCAGCGCTGTGCCTTATGTTGAGCTCCTCATCCACCAAGACCCCCAGGTCCCTTTCCCCAGGGCTGCTGTCCAGCCAGGTGGACCCCAGTCTGAGGTGAGCTCTTGGATGATGGATTCTCAGATGTAAGACCTTACATTTGTCCGTGTTGAACTCCATAGAGTTCCTTCCAACCCACTCGTTCAGTCTGTCCAGGTCTTCCTGAAGCATGGGTCTCCCTTCTGGAGTGTCAACTACCCCATTAATTTTGGTGTCATCAGCTGTTCTTCCCCATCCTTTGATTATATTGCCAGGGAATCAGTTCCCAAGTTCAAAGAAGTGGGGTAGAGGAGGCCTGGTTGTTCCAGGTCTTTACTCCTACAAGTGGCTGGGACTATTCTGTTTTAATAGGAGTGAAGAAGGAGAGAATTCCTTGGTACTCCTTGCTGTTCCCCAGTTGGCAATGGAGAAGATGAAGGAAGAAGCTTACTTCACTGCTAGGCTTATCTTGGCTACCCCTTTGTTGTATTTGTTATATTCCTCCCTGCTTTGCGATGTGGTTTTGTTGAAACTGATTTTTCCTTAATATTGAGTCTCTCTACTTTCCAGTCTGTGAAGTGAGGCTGGAATTTCTTTACAAGTGTTTTTTTCTTTCTTTTTTTTTTTTGTCTTCCTCATATTAGTGTAATTACATATATATGTTTATGAGTATTTTGTCACTTTTCATAGCTAGTGCTGAGTAGCTGCCACAGCAAACATGGTTCCTAAGAAATGTCTGATTAACTGTACTCATCCAGAAGAAGGAACTGAGATTGTAACTCCAGAGATTGAGGTATTTTTCATATGTTCATAGAATCATAGAATGTATTAGGTTGGAAGGGTCCTTTAAAGATCATCCAGTCCAACCCTGCCATGTGCTCACACTTCAGCTGATGGTTGGGCAGGCAGAAGGACTATGAAGTAACTTGAATCCAGCCATGCTAGTTTAAAGATAACCAAATCTGAATATTAGGCAGGCAGAAGGACTATGAAGTGACTTGAATCCAGCCGTGCTAGTTTAAAGATAACCAAATCTGAATATTGGTTATTTGACAAAGAGGCCATTTAACATTACAAAAATGGTTGTTATAAGCCATAGTAGAAAGCAGGTCAAGGCCCTCTCTGACCCTCAAAGTTAAATATGAACATCCATACATTTCTGTTAATAGTAAAATTATGTCTGCGCTTCACTGTCTTGCAAATCAAGATCAATATTAATCAAGATCAATATTACTTCAGATCAATATTACTGCTCCTTTTTCTGTTTGACTTGAGTGTAGTGTTGAGGAACAGATGGTAAGTTAATATGCAATTAAAAACAATTGTACTGATGCCTGCTTGAAAGAGTTATGAATGCATGCATGAAGAAAACTTTGACCCATTAAATAAGTAAATATTTTTTACATGTAACAAAGATATTAAATACAATTAAAGTGGAGAAGTTGAGAAAGAACTGGTATTCAGGGCTTTCTCAAATCTGCTTTTTAACCACTACTTAGCGACAAGGAAAATGGGTCTAATAATTCCTATTTGGGAGATATTTTTGAAATAAAACAGTGAGAGAAAACCATATAGAAAAGCAGAAATGTCATGTATCTATTCACCTGTTTGGACACCTACTTTAAGATAAGTTGAATCATCCCCTTGATTCTTGAATGTGGGAAAGCTTGTACATGCAGAAAATAATGTAAAGATGGGATTGGAAGAAGGAATTTGTGTATAAAATCAAGAAACAATAGTAATAATTAGTCCTATGAATATTCATGGGCATTCCTCTGTTATTGTAACATAATTTTCACGGAACATTTATTCATTGTACCATGAAGGAACCGAAAGCATGGAAAACAAGAAAGCTTGTAGTGTTGAGAAAATCAAAGAAATGATAATATGCATGTATATGAGCAAAACTATTTGAATGACATTGATTTTCTGTGAATTTAAAATGCCTTGTAGTAAATGTGTCTGTATGGACATTTCAGGAACTCAAGAGTTTGTACAATAAGATTTGGACAATTCCTGCTTCTGATATGAGTCTTGGGAGCCCCTCCAGGCTACCCACTGGACGGTACTCTTGCCCAAACCACATTCAGATTTCTATGCCGAAGGCACCTTCCAAGCTCAAATCCAGTGTTTGATCCTACCACAGGCATTGGGGTGGGTTCCTGACAAGACTTCTTTCCTTATGGGTCAAAAATGGGAAAATACTCCCTTCAGGTGAATAAATAATCACTTCAAGACAAGAAAAGTTTTATCTTCAAGGAGCTTCATGGCTTAGATCTAAAATTTCTCAAAGACCATATAAAGATTTAAAATGAAGGTTTTCATTAACAGCTAATATATTAGACATTTATTAGTCGCCTCAGGCCCTTGTCACCTTTTTAGCCTCCTTATACCTTACCTATGTTGAACCTTGTGTCTTTCTAGCTCAGAAGAACAGTGCAGTCGATCATCATGATACACTGCTCTGACTTTCTTAGTACTCTAATTATTCCTAACTGAACCTTGATATTATTTGCAATTAAAAAAATACCTCAAAATATCATGTTGCGTGTTTACCCTTACAGGGATGATGCTTATGCATGCAACTTAGAATATTTCCTGTATTATCATGTAAGTATTTCAAGTTTGCACAATTATAGCACCAGAGTCATGATATTTTGAGGTATTTTCTGTTGCAAATAATATCAAGGTTCAGTTAGGAATAATTAGAGTACTAAGAAAGTTTTCATACCTCCAGATATTGGGCTGAAACATAAACTGAAATTAATGTAGAGAGTTTGGTTGTTAAATTTGGTAAACAGCTTAGAGACCAGGCTTATCCAGGAAAAGAACTTTGTGGTACCTCATCCTTTAAAAAAAATCTGAATCTGCGTAATATTTTACCACAGAAAGAGAGGTCCTAAAAATATAAATGAAAAGCCGTGGAATCACAGTGCAATGATTAATAGAGAAGTATGTTTAAACATTTATATGTTTAAAAACTCTTCTGTGCCCAGATGTATTTGTCTGTCCTCCTTCTGGACAGGGAGCATACCTGCTTTTTCCTTTTGATAGAACTGAAGAGGGCAAATTGTTAGTTTTAAATAAGAATTGTTGCAAAACTTCTAGATGAATACCTATTATTTTATCCAGAAAGCTGTCATTTCAGTGTGTTCACCATCCTTAGGAGTCTTCATGCTATATCAACAGATATTAGTGTACAGTGCAAATGGCCCGTCTATAAACCTCTCAAACAAATGAAATTATTCATTTCCTCTGATGGAGACTGTGTCCCTAGCAGCCATGGTTTTTGAGTTTATGTATACATATTAAAAAGCATCTTTATGTATTTATTTATCTAATTTCATCTATATTTGTATAAATAAATAATGTTGAAGATTTAATTTATACCTGTATAATTTCCCACATTCAGAAAAAAACCCCAAATATTAATAGTAGAAATTCAATGTATTGCACTAGGTATTTTTTTAGGTTCCTTGGAAAATAATAATCTTAGACTTGAATTAATCTTTTCCTGTTTTAACAAAAGTAAGTCTTTTTTTTTTCTCTTTCAGCAAATCCCCCATGAGGGGCATTCTCTGGTCTCTTCTTAACTACTATGGGCCAGTGTTTAAACTGCAGTAGTCATTGTATGTTTCAATGCAAATGGTATAAATCTTTTATAAATACCTCTGTGGTACGTGAGAGGCAACAGTGGGTGGTAATAATGACTCTTTGTATGCCATTAGACATCACTTTCTCTCTTTCATTTGGTAGTGACACACTATTATGGGTTGTGATACTCCAGAGCACAGGCATCTCCTGATGATTCACCTTTAATAGCTAAAGTTTCTCTCTTCTTTCTTACTAACATGTCAAACTTCTCCTTCAGTTGTGAAAGAGAAATCCATAAAAATCACAATAGTATATTGAATTATTATATAATGAACCTTTTTTGTAAAGACAACCTTTGGAAATTTTTGGAAAGTACCTATTGGTTTAGTTACTCAAATGTGAAGAAATACAAAATAGAAGGCATTAATTTTTTCTGTTACACCATTTAGACTATGCAATCACAGCAATGATGATTTGATATATTTTTCTTACCAAAAAAAACCCCCACACTTTTTCAGTTATAGATAAATTGAATACTTTTAAGATTTCAAAAATCCTACCTCAGGTAGGAGTGAAATACCCCGGTGACTAATCCACATAGAAATTGTCTAGTGAGGTTTATTATAGAATCTTAATTACTTCTAAAAGTAGGCAAAATCCGTATAGAAAATAGAGAAAAATAGAGAAAATAATTCATTTTGATGATATTTTGTTGTTGTTGTTGTTGTTGAAGGAAAGCTTATCTGTAACAGACCAGTCTCATACAACAGGAGAAGTGAATTTTATTTTGGGAATTGGGAAGTGGTTGTCCTGAACCAGTAGTAGGATTTAATTGTACCTGTGCTCCACTGTCCAGAGACCCTGTGTGTGGAGCAGAGCTTCACCTGTTTGATAGAGAAGAGGCTCCTGACCCTTCAAAATATCATGTTCTTCTCACTATTTCTGTGCATATACTGTGATTTTCATATTAAGTTATCATATTAAGTAAGGCAAGGAGGAAAGAATGGGAGCTTGGGAAAAACAACAACAAATATGTTTATTGCTTTAAAGAAATACTCTTGCTCCAGATGATTTTTCTTTGACTGAATGGAGCATTGGAAGGACATTATTGGAATGATGACCATGAGCCAGCACTGTGCCCTTGTGGCCAAGAAGGCCAATGGCATCCTGGGGTGTATCAGGAGGTGTGTGGTGAGTAGGTCGAGAGAGGTTCTCCTCCTCCTCTACTCTGCCCTGGTGAGACCGCATCTGGAATATTGTGTCCAGTTCTGGGCCCCTCAGTTCAAGAAGGACAGGGAACTGCTGGAGAGAGTCCAGCGCAGGGCTACAAAGATGATCAAGGGAGTGGAGCATCTCCATTATGTGGAAAGGCTGAGGGAGCTGGGTCTCTTTAGTTTGCAGAAGAGGAGACTGAGGGGAGACCTCATTCATGGTTATAAATATATCAAGGGTGAGTGTCACGAGGATGGAGCCAGGCTCTTCTCGGTGACAAACAATGATAGGACAAGGGGTAACGGGCACAAGCTGGAACACAGGAGGTTCCACTTAAATTGGAGAAGAAACTTCTTCTCAGTGAGGGTGCCAGAGCACTGGCCCAGGCTGCCCAGAGAGGTTGTGGAGTCTCCTTCTCTGCAGACATTCAAAACCCGCCTGGACGCCTTCCTGTGTAACCTCATCTGGGTATTCCTGCTCCAGCAGGGGGATTGGACTGGATGAGCTTTTGAGGTCCCTTCCAATCCCTAACGGTCTGGGATTCTGTGATTCTGTGATCATCAAAGTCGGATAAAGCACATGTCATTTTCCTGTAGTTTAGAAGATGCAACCTTGCTAATTACAGATCTCTATTCCTATACTCAAGATAGGCCCTGAAATTTCATGTCAATTTTTTCATCTTCGGTTTCTTTTTTTCACTCACTCCACAGTCACCCCAATATCTTAGAGGAATTAAATTCCTGTCTAAATGGCACAATAAAGTTTTGTGGAGAAATAGGTAGGACAAGCAGATTTTGGACAAGCAGATTTCAGAAAATGTCTAACCAGAATAACCCTACCTCATCCAAATTCATCATAGCTAATGAAGGGCATTAAAGTCAAGTCATTCAGATATATCATACAGAAGTACCATTAATCTCTTACCAGATTAAGCCCTTGAACAACAACCAAAAATAGAGACAATGGTTACATATTAAATTAAAAAGAAAACATCAGTGGAAGGAATGTTATTTAATGACTGAAAAATATATACATGTCTTCAACAAGTGAAGAATGATTTTCACTGGAAGTATTGCTTTAAGAAAAAATTTCCATAACAGGGTAAATGTATTAATATGTATCAGTCTGCAAGGAAGTCAGGGTAAGAAAAGGTGGGCTTTTATTTAGTGCTCGTGTAGGAAGCAGTTTTCTAGAAGCCCAGATGTTGCAGAGAAACTCTTAACATGCAAATGAGCTTATCACAGACAAATAAGTTAGGTAACCTTTTCCTGGCTGCTTCAGCCCAGGTAGTAAAATGAATTAAAAAAAAATTAAAAATCTAAAGAAAACCAAAAAATATGGACCCCAAAAGAGGCACCTACACATTTTTTTTACATGGAGTTTTCTAAGGAATTAAATTTTGATTGCTTATTTATCAAGACTGTCTCAGACTTCATGGAGTTGAGCATCTCACAGTTCATGATGTTGAAATCTTAGTCACTCCTCTGTCTCACATGACGTCCCACACTGAAGTACTTACAAAGCCCTTGAAGACTTGAATCTACCCAATGTCTCCATTTGAAGCATTAAAAAGAGTGCAGGAGCATCACTCATTCATTTACTCTCTGAGTCACTAATTCATATGTGCTAAGTTGAATCCATTTATCGGAAATAGGTTTTCCTCCCCTTTAAATCTGGTTCATTCCAGAATAATCCTGGAAATAGGGTGTGTACTTTACAGAACATGTGAGCTGAATCCCATAAAAATTATGTTAGGTGTATAATTTTCCTATCTGTGTGAGAATTTCACAGCTTGAACTTGTAGCTTAAAGTAAAATGATAGTGGCCTCAGCAAGGTCACCTGGGGTGTTGGTGGCAGCAATGCCCATGAGCCAGCAATGTGCCCTTGAGCCAAGAAGGCCAACTCCAGCCTGGGGTGGATGAGAAGGGGTGGTTGTAGGGCAGAGAGGTTCTCCTCCCCCCACAAAGATGATGGAGGGAGTGGAGCATCTCCCTTATGAGAAGTGGCTGAGGGAGCTGGGGCTCTTGAGCTTGGAGCAGAGGAGACTGAGGGGTGCCCTCATTCCTGGGGATCCATTTAGAAAGGGCAGTGTCAGGAGGAAGGAGCCAGGCTCTGCTCTGGGATGGCCAATGCCAGGACAAGGGGCAATGGTCCCAAGCTGGAGCACAGGAGGTTCAAGCTGAAGATGAGGCCAAAGTTTGTGAGTGTGAGGGTTCTGGAGCATGGCCCAGGCTGCCCAGAGAGGTTGTGGAGTCTCCTTGTGTGGAGACACCCAAAGCCCTGGCCGTGTTCCTGTGTGACTGCTCTGGTGATCCTGCTGTGGCAGGGGTTGCACTGGGTGATCTTTCGAGGTCCCTTCCAACACCTGGGATTCTGTGATTCTGTGAAAGTAATTTTAAATTGCTAAAGTGCGAGTTCATAGAGTTTTTGTTTCTAAAACTTTTTGTGCTCTGAGTTTCAGTCAATTCAGTATACAGATGATAGTAGAATGACATTTAATTAAAAAAGTTCACTGAGCATTTTGGTACAACAAACAATGCTGATATTGGTTCAGTAATGTTTGGCAGACATTAATGAGTAAGAAATCACACACACCTGTTATGGTATGATACTATTTTTTGTTCTTATGAAAAAAATAACTACAGCAATTTGTTCACTCCATCTTGGGAAATACCATCTAGCTTGAACAAAAGTTATAGTACTAAAGATAAAAATCAGTAGACTCCATTCCCAAAAAAAAATAACTACAGCAATTTGTTCACTACATCTTGGGAAATACCATCTAGCTTGAAAAAAAGTTATAGCACTAAAGATAAAAATCAGTAGACTCCATTCCCCTATACCCTACAGCATATTTCCACGTTTTTCTAGTTATCTTTTTTCCCAGTCCTTCTTTGTATCTGGTTTTGATCACCTTTTTTTCTCTCCACCTACTCTATAATATAACCTCTACTTACTTAGCAGTTTATCAGAGCTGCGCAGTTTCAATCTTAAGGCTTTCTTCCTCAGCAAACGTTCCTTACAGAGCTCATCTCATGTCTACACTGACAAACTCCAACCTTTACTAACAAATACCTACCTTTATAGGTATGAGGTCAGGCCCTGGATCAGCAGAACTTTCTGGAAATAACTGCTAAATTGGTAGTTTGGAATGAGCTGCCTTCAAAAGTAGCTTTTTTCTTACTTTGAAGCTAGACACAAACTGCTGCTTCTCCATCTATAGCCTCTGACACTGCTTTTGTGGCAGTTCAGATCTCCTTGAACATTTAATGCCTTTTAGAAAAGAAGAATAAACACTGATACTATCTCATTAGTTAGAAATAAAAGAAAATGCCAAATACATTTTTTTAACAAATACCACCACCAACAAAAAACTGAAACATTTTTTCACAGTATACCAGGTAAAACCAGCCCCAGACAAGTTATTAGCTGACAGCTACAACATTAAAAAAGACTTGTAGCTCACCTCCGCTCTATCAGATATCTTTTATAATTAATTTCACTGCATCGAGAAGGAAAACAATACACACAGAAACAAAAAGAGTATTGCAGTAGTTGATATGTTTATGTTAGGAGATCACAGGATGAGAAATTAGCAGTATGGCTGACACTGTCACAAAGAATTATTTCAAAACTTTGTCACTTCACCTCCTAAAACAATGAGTACTGCTATAGTAAAAAATGGTTTATTCCTTTTTAAGAATGATTTTTTGAGAGAGGGACAAGAAGCATAGAAACATCACATGTGAAAAGGAAGGATGGAGGAAAAGAAGACAGACTCACTTGTCAAAAGGTAACGGTTCTGCACAGAATGCACTATTAATGAAAGAACTTAGTTTTAAAGTTTGACGTTTAAAACCAGCCTCATTTATCAATACTCAAAACACTCCCATCACAGTAATCTCTTATCCCCTGGTATGTACAGAGATACAAATTTGCAGATATTCAGTTTCAACACTCTCTATGTACGCTTCAAAACAAGCAGTGTGATGAAAAACAATTTAAAGACAAGGAAGGCATGAATGTTTGAAAGTACTACGTCTTCATTAGGCTGAAAACTAAAGAAAAATTTTGAAACACCAGATGTTTCAGAAAATGTTTTCCTACAGGATTAGTACAGAAAAAAATGCTATTTTTGAAATGGAACTTGAGTAAATTATGACTTAAGGGAGTACATGATATGTTTGTTAATGATGGGAGGATTGGTCATGGATGGAGATAAGATTGAGCAGATATGCTCCAGCTTGCTCCCATTGCCCCTTGTCCTGGCATTGGACATCCCAGAGCAGAGCCTGGCTCCTTCCTCCTGACACTGCCCTTTCCAAATTGATCCCCAGGAATGAGGTCACCCCTCAGTCTCCTCTGCTCCAAGCTCAAGAGCCCCAGCTCCCTCAGCCGCTCCTCACCAGGAGATGCTCCACTCCCTCCATCATCTTTGTGGCTCTGCTGGACTCTTTCAAGCAGTTCCTGTCCTTCTTGAGCTGAGGCCCCAGAACTGAACACAATATTTCAGAAGTGCTCTCACCAGGGCAGAGCAGCGGGGCAGGAGAACCTCTCTGCCCTACAACCACCCCTTCTAATAGACTGTTTTGTGCAACAGTTTCTCCCATTTTGCTACCGAGGCTTTCCTACGCTGGACTTTGTGTTCCTTCCTCTGTAATGTGTGTCAGACAGTTCACTTTCCAAATTAACCACCACTTGACATGCCTAGTTCAGTGATTTTTCTGCTGAAAAAATGAAAATAGAAAAGAATAGATTTAATATATTCAATATTGAAGTAGAAAACCTCTGCTTTGACAGGAGTAATTGTGCCACTTTGCGTTTGGTTCATAGAAAGAACTTCAAAGAATGATGAACAGCCAAATAAGTGACCTCATGACAATCTGTCTAATTAGAATAAATTAGGAGAAAATATTGTTTTAACAGAAGAGAATCACTAGAGTTGTCTCTAACAAGACACTTAATTATATACATCAAGGGGAATTTCTTAAGGGACCTCTTTTCTTCATCTATGTAACTCATTTAACATAGTTCCTCCTTTGCAAATGTGATTGGGGAGATATATCAAACTCGATAAATTAGATCTAATTTCATCTCCCATATAAACTTTGTAAAAGTTCCAACCAATCGAGAGAGATGAAATCCCAAAGCTTATTTTGATTTTAATGAAATTACTTTTTATATTTGCGATGAGTGACTAAATTCAAATATAACGTCTTAATGACATATTGAAATGAAAACTTGCCATTGTCATATAGTGTTCCCTAAATTAGCCAGATGTTTAGAATTATCAATAGAAAATACAGATTTGGGAAAAAAAAACCAACCCATGTTTTATTGTTAGGTTGTTTTTTTTCTTTAAATCATATGACTAAATTTTTAATTTAGTTGATAAGGTCTAATATCTACATATTATTAAAAAAAAGAGATCTATTAAAGGACAGATAACAGAATGATTGAAGTCTTATCTGCATCAGGACTGTATAAACTACCTAAACACTCACACACAGACACATTGTCACGTATGCATGTGCTTACATACACAGGCATACGTGGAATACATCTAAAGTTTTATATTTCACACACAAAAAGATAAGAGAAGTTCCTAAACCTACCTGATTACATCTTTATTAATGTGTATTCTCATATTTTTGGTGCCTTCTTCTGTTTTTATCAGAGATAGCAAGTTACAGATGGGAATTGTCAAGAAAGAGATGACCAACATAAATACTTTAACATCATGGACATCAGTCCTGGAGGGTACCAAGTGCTGATGGAAAAAGTTTCAAGAGTGAAAGGATTAATGCTTATGACTCTGTTATAATTCAGTTTACGTAAGAGTAAAAGGTAATGATGGTTTAAATTTTAAATCAACATAACAATTCAGAAAAGGGCTGGAAAACTGCTTTCATAGCTGGCTCAGCAGTTTCAGTCATGTATGTTTAAATAAATTTTATAGAGCCAGCTCGTCCTTTGCCTAGAGTTGAGAATGCACTGAATACTGCGCTCCTGATTCAGATTCAAAATACCAGAAGTCATCACAGTATGAAAAAAAGTTAGAATATGTGTTATATTTTAAAAGATCAAATCTTTGAAGCTATTTTCATTGCTGAAGCCCTTTTCCTGTCCAGGATCTAAGTGAGCAGCTAGAAACTTTTACAGAATTCCCAAAATACAGCTAGAAACTGGATTACAAGAAGTTATTTAATTCTATAAGTTGCCTTTTTGGTTTTTTTTTTCATCAGTTTCACTTGTCTTTGATTCTCACGGTTGGAAGTGTTTGAATGCCTGGCCAGCTTGGTGACATAATTTCCCATTTTCTTCTTTTTTTTCTTTTTTTTTTTTAATTTGTTTCACATTGAAGTTGCTCCCTGATGAGTACATTCCATCTGCTTACCATGCAGCTGACAAAGAGCTTGCAAATTAATGATCACAAGCTGTGAGGAACCTGTTTCACTTGAGTTCAAAACCCATCTGAACTCAATGTCGAAGTTCCTGACATTTTTGAGGGGCTGAAATGTCATTATTGAGATCACAGAATCACAGAATCACAGAACGTTAGGGATTGGAAGGGCCCTCAAAAGCTCATCCAGTCCAATCCCCCTGCCGGAGCAGGAACACCCAGATGAGGTTACACAGGAAGGCGTACAGGCGGGTTTTGAATGTCTCCAGAGAAGGAGACTCCACAGCCTCTCTGGGCAGCCTGGTCCAGTGCTCTGGCACCCTCACTGAGAAGAAGTTTCTTCTCAAATTGAAGTGGAACCTCCTGTGTTCCAGCTTGTGCCCGTTACCCCTTGTCCTGTCATTGTTTGTCACCGAGAAGAGCCTGGCTCCATCCTCGTGACACTCACCCTTTAAATATTGATAAACATGAATGAGGTCTCCCCTCAGTCTCCTCTTCTGCAAACTAAAGAGACCCAGCTCCCTCAGCCGCTCCTCAGAAGGGAGATGCTCCACTCCCTTGATCATCTTTGTAGCCCTACGCTGGACTCTCTCCAGCAGTTCCTGTCCTTCTTGAACTGAGGGGCCCAGAACTGGACGCAATATTCCAGATGCGGTCTCACCAGGGCAGAGCAGAGGGGGAGATACAAGATGAGGCACCTTTTGAAGTGTTTATCCTCATGAGTGTTTAGTGGAAACATATATAATAAATGTCCTTGCAAGAAGACTGTAATTTTTTATTACATTACCATTCTAATTTTTTTTTCCACAAAACTGAATATAATTTTAAACCATCGCTATATTTTGTATTTACATGGTATCAATACAGTTGGCAAGTAAAGCTATAAAGGCCTTCCAGCTAGAGGACTGATTAATAAGAAACCAATGCCATGTCTCATTCTCACTAGAAAAAGTGAGAATATTCTCTCAGGTTTCTCACCAAGAGATACAGAATATTTTTAGTAAGCTCCTAATGTAAATAACCAGCTATAACTCAGAGAATAGCTGCTAAATTTCCTTGGAAACCAGATTAAAACACATGGAAGTTATAATTGTATCTATACTGATTAGGCTGTGGTGAGACACATTGGTACTAGAGGAATAGTTAAATAAGACACAAGACGTTGAGGGAAAAGCCACACTGAAGCCACTGGAGATTGGACAAGGTTCAGTAGACTGTCTTGGATATATTTATAAGACTGTATTTAGGTGGCTGAATCCTAATTTTGGTCAACACAGTTTCAGTGATTAAGCACAGAGATATCCATAGGCTAGTAAATTAAAATAGTGCCACTGTTGCAATGACAGGCACCACAAGTTAACTTATGAACAAGTACATTAAAGTTCTAGTTTACACAAAGAGCAACAAATCTCCCAACTATTTCTATATACTGGAATGTATTTTGCATACTAGCATGGTCTTGGAGCTCACAAAGTTGATTCTGTATGGCTGAAACTACACTGAAAGATGCATTTCAGGAATAGGCCTAGGATATTTCAACTGCTAATGGCTTTTCCTAGTACTAGGTAAGTCTCTAACCAAAGCAAATTCTTTTTACAGTGAAAATATTAAAGTTGTAGGAATGCAACCAAGGTGTGTACTCTGAGTGATCTGAGTTTCTCCAGGGTCCAAACACTTTATTGACTACATGACCATTGACTATAAGGGGAACTTAAATACTTAGCTCCTATGTCTGAATTGAGATATCAGATTGAACTGAATCCAATCACAGAAAAAAATCATATGTGAAATGTAAGCAAAACCCACATTATCAACTAGTTGTCTTGAATAATTATTCTATTTTCAATTGGTTTTAAGTGAACAACTTCAGGGTTTTCATAGGATCACTCATCCCAAAACATTTACGATCTTCATTTTCCTCAGATGCATGGGATGTCTTTCTAAAAGAGATCCCTCCTCTCTTTTCTTATTGGAGCCATTATCTCTGTAAGTATATAACAGAAATGTTTGGGGCTTATAAGAGAAAACAGCAAGTTCGGCCAATTTTACATTGACATATCAGTGTTCTAGGCAAAAGCATATTTAAAAACATACCTCAGTTTCCAGTCGTATCACAGAATCTGAATCAGATTTTTATTTTCAATTATGCTTCTCAGAGTTTTCTTTTAAATGCAAAATAACACATTAATCTGGTTGAGTTATCACTGCACATTTCAATCAACTTCTAAGCTCAATTACTTTTTTCCTCCTGATAAAAGCAACTCATTTAACAGAACTATCCTATTAATGTAATTTTCTTATTATAGCATCCTGCATATTGTTTTGATTCTACAGTTTGGAAATCTGAAGCTTTCTCTGACAGCTATTGCTTCATAAATTTCCATATAAATTCATAGGGCAAGTTAGCTTTGCTCTTTACCTTTGCAAAGCCTACAGTATGTTGCAGGTTAATTATGAAGTTCATTTAATTTGTCTTATTTGTTTGTGTGTGTCTGTAAATTTTGCAAGACTGTGATTTCCTTAGCACTCAATTTTGACTGTCCATGAGTTAAGGAAACTTCTGCTCACAGGATCTTGGCTGGCAAAGTCAGAAGGGTTTGTTAGCACTGTAGTCTGCCTCATTCACTTCAGAATTCCCTGAATTTCAAAGAAACAAGATAAGTGGGCGAAAATAGAATTTGTCTGGGTGAAGATGTAATGTCAGAATTTAATTCTCTATTCTGAAAAAAAGGATCATAAAAACCCCTGAGTCTGTAAGACTGTGATTTCAGGTGCATCCTACTGCTCTCAAAGCAAAAGGGAGGGATCTTTGAAATAATGGAAGACAGATGGCTTTATTATGAAAGGTTTTTATATACATTGAAACACTGAATATGAAAGCTATGAAAAATGCTGCCTTGTTTAAATTTCAGAAAATAATTTATGTCTTCTTTGTGTGGAAGATATTCCTCATTCAACATTTTTTGATTGTCTGAGGGGAACTTAAAGTAATGTCATGATCATTGTAACCTTTGTTCTGCTCTATCAAACTGCCTTACACTGGTGTTATAAATTTATGTCAAATGTTAAAACATTCAATCATCTCATTAAAAAAAAAAAAAGAAAAGAAAAGAAAAGCAAGAGAGCCAAGAAAAAAAGAAAGTCTAATCCTACTGTGTGCTTTGGAGCTGGGAATGCCCTTTCCACAACTGGAATACTTCACATCATGGTAAAACCATCTTCTGCAATAGAAATAATTCATAATTTAGTTTTTTATTTGAGTTACTCATACATCCACATAGAATAACTTATTCAGTTCTGACATCTATTTGTCATAAGAATTTACTTATGTCCTCTTCTCCTCCATTTTGGAATTTAAAAATGGCAGTTACAGCTGGCACCGTTTTATTATCTGAAGATTCTACAAAAGTTTTTAAAGCTCTTTATGGTTTTTATTCTTTTAGGATACATAGGTTATACAAAGAAAAGCTTGTGTTTTGCACCTCTGGTATATGCTCTATTAAACTTCTCTATGCTATTTTAAGTGCTGCCATTAGTAAAAAAATAAATAAAATGCTAGTAGTGGTTTGGAATACAGTATTTTAAAAGGGGACTCTTGTCAAAGACCTATGTAGTCTTATTTCTTCCTGATAAGTATTCTGCTGCCATTTCATCATTTCATCATTTCATTATTTCATTTCATTTCATTTCATTTCATATTTCATTTCATTTCATTTCATTTCATTTCATTTCATTTCATTTCATTTCATTTCATTTCATTGTCTTAATTTTCCTTCAACAATTTAATAGAAGTCACCTTAAAAATTAGCAATAATATGAACAACTGACTTCTATAAGAATACTATCCCAGGACTCAATATCAATTTGAAAAAATTGCATCCTATTATAGTATGATTTGAGTTTCTTTTTACCCTTTTTCAGTTTCACACTGTGTGTATCTAATATTATGCTGCTCGTATTTATCATAGTTACAAGTTACCCCAGGTTCCAGTATAAATTGGGGAA
>NW_010183470.1:0-312 GCF_000695765.1 Mesitornis unicolor
CAGTGCCTCCCAGTTCATTCCCAGTATATCCCAGGGCCTCCCAGTTCATTTCCAGTGTCCTCCCAGTCCCTCCCAGTTCATTCCCAGTACCTTCCCAGTGCAACCTGGGACATCCCAGTACATTCCCAGTGCCTACCAGTGCTTCCCAGTTCATTCCCAGTGCCCTCTCAGTGCCTCCCAGTTCATCCCCAGTGCCTCCCAGTTCATTCCCAGTATATCCTGGAGCATCCCAGTACATTCCCAGTGCCTCCCAGTTCATTCCCAGTGCCCTCCCAGTGCCTCCCAGTTCATTCCCAGTACCTTCCCAGTTCA
>NW_010183470.1:444-1209 GCF_000695765.1 Mesitornis unicolor
CCCAGTTCCTCTTGGGGCATCCCCAGTGCCTCCCAGTGCCCTCCCAGTTAATTTCCAGTGCCTCTCAGTGTATGCCCAGTGCCTCCCAGTTCATTTCCAGTGCCCTCCCAGTGCCTCCCAGTTCATTCCCAGCACCTCCCAGCTCATTTCCAGTGCCTCCCAGTGCCCTCCCAGCTCATTCCCAGTGCCTCCCAGTGCATGCCCAGGGCCTCCCAGTTCATCCCAGTACCTTCCCAGTATAACCTGGGGCATCCCAGTACATTCCCAGTTCATCCCCAGTGCCTTCCAGTGCCCTTCCAGTTCATTCCCAGTGCCTCCCAGTTCATTTCCAGTGCCCTCCCAGTGCTTCCCAGTGCATGCCCAGGGCTTCCCAGTTCATTCCCAGTGCCTCCCAGTGCTTCCCAATACCTTCCCAGTGCCTCCCAGTTCATTTCCAGTGCCCTCCCAGTGCTTCCCAGTGCATGCCCAGGGCTTCCCAGTTCATTCCCAGTGCCTTCCAGTGCTTCCCAGTATAACCCGGGGCATTCCAGTACATTCCCAGTTCATTCCCAGTGCCTTCCAGTGCCCTCCCAGTTCATGCCCAGTGCCCTCCCAGTTCATCCCCAGTACCTCCCAGTTCATTCCCAATGCCTCCCAGTTCATTTTCAGTCCCCTCCCAGTGCCTCCCAGTTCATTCCCAGCGCCTCCCAGCTCATTCCCAGTGCCTCCCAGTTCATTCCCAATGCCTCCCAGTGCATGCCCAGGGCCTTCCAGTTCATCCCAGTA
>NW_010183471.1:0-7720 GCF_000695765.1 Mesitornis unicolor
GGGGGGCGATCTATAGGTCCCTGAGTGTGGATATTGCCCTAAAAATGAAGTTATACCCCCCCCCATATGGGTTCCTATGGGGCTTTATGGTCCTATAGGGAGTGGTGTAAAGGGGGGGGGTCCCCTGCCTAAAAGAGGGACCCTCAGGGGTGCAGTTCCCCTATATAACCCCCTATAGGCTGAGATGGGGGGGGTCTACCCCCTATATACCCCTATGGGGGGGCATAGACACCCTGGGGGGGTATAGAGCCCCCCAAAATCCACCCCACTGTAGCAAAGGGGGTCCCCTATAGAGCCCTATAAGGGGGGGCCCCTATAGAGCCCTGTAAGGGGGGCCCCGTTCTGTCTGGATAGGGTTTGAAAACTTGGAGATGGTCCTTGACTCTTTTTTGGGGGGCATTTTTGGGGTCTTTTTAGGAATTCCAGGGTTTTTTTTGCGTTTTGAGGGGGTTTTGTGGTGTTTCCAGGGTATTTTTAGACATTTCCGTGCTATTTTAAGGCATTTCCAGGTCTTTTTTTAGGCACTTCCAGGGCATTTTTTAAGGCACTTCCAGGATCTTTTTATAGGAATTTCCAGGTCTTTTTTTTGGGGGGCACTTCCAGGATATTTTTTAGGCATTTTCAGGGTATTTTTAAAGGTACTTTCAGGCTTTTTTGGGGACATTTCCTGGCCTTTTTTGGGGCACTTTTAGGTCTTTTTTAGGGAACTTACGGGGTCTTTTTTTTTGGCACTTCCAGGTCTTTTTTTAGGCACTTCCAAGTCTCTTTTTAGACATTTCCAGGGTCTTTTTTGAGGCACTTCCAGGCCTTTTTTAGGTACTTCCAGGTCTCTTTTTGGGCACTTCCAGGGCCTTTTTTTGGGCCCTTCCAGAGTATTTTTAAGGCACTTCCAGGTCTTTTTTGGGGCATTTCCAGGTCTTTTATAGGCACTTCCAGGGCATTTTTTAAGGCACTTACAGGATCTTTTTATAGGAATTTCCAGGTCTTTTTTTGGGGCACTTCCAGGGTATTTTTGGGGCATTTTCAGGGTATTTTTAAGGCACTTCCAGGTCTTTTTTTAGGCACCTCCACATCTTCTTTTGGGCCCTTTCAAGGTCTTTTTTTGGGCACTTCCAGGGTATTTTAAAGGCACTTCCAGGTCCTATTTTTGGGGCACTTCCAGGTCTTTTTTAAGGCACTTCCAGGTCTTTTTTTAGACGCTTCCAGGGTCTTTTATAGACATTTCCAGGTCTTTTTTTTGGCACTTCCAGGGTCTTTTTTGGGCATTTTCAGGGTGTTTTTAAGGCACTTCCAGGTCTTTTTTGGGTCACTTCCAGGGTCTTTTATAGGCTTTTCCAAGTCTTTTTTTTTAGGCACTTCCAGGTCTTTTTTTAGGCACCTCCACATCTTCTTTTGGGCCCTTTCAGGGTCTTTTTTTGGGCACTTCCAGGGCACAAATTAACTAGGAACATGGAGATTTAACAGGAAATTAAAGCTCGGGGAGGGATTTCTATCCCTGAACTCCGGGATTGCGATGCCTGGGCGCCCTCTACCGTCCACAGAGGGGAAAATCGGCGATTTGGGACTTTCCTCCTGGCTTTTAATTGCGTCGATCCTTGTTTGCGCTTCGTTTTTAATCAAAATCGCCGTCTTTTCTGTGATTTTATCTCTAAAAGTTGATTTTTTTTCTTTCCAGATTAAAATTTCTGCCCCATTTTCATTTCCTTTTCCGGGCAATGAGTTTTTGGGGCTCGTTAGTGGCTCAAATTAGCAGTGCGGGTAATTAACGCTGCTCCTCGGTCTCCATCAGTATTAAAGTCCCCAAAAATCAATATTTATTGATTAAAAGCAAAGAATTCATCTCCTTTCCTGGCTCTGAGGAGGGGAAAATTCAATCTCTTGTGCTGGGGAGGTTTCCCTGCCTTTTGTTGATTAAAGAAGTAATTTAAATAAAAAAGTGGCTTTGATTACGGCTGTGGGGCTGCGGCTGGAGGAGGAGCACGGGGTTTGGGTGCTTAAAAAGGACGTGGAGGGGCAATAAATGCACGGAAGGGAATGGAAGAGGAGAGGAAAGAGAAGAGGAAAGGGGAAAGGAAATAAAAGGGAAGGGAAGGAAAGAGGAAGTGAAAGAGGAGGGAAAGGGAAGAAAAGGGGAGAGAGGAAGGAAAGGACAAAGGAAAGGGGAAAGGGAGAGGAAAGGGAAGCAGGAAGAGAAAAGAGGAAAGGGAGGGGGAAAGGGGAGAGGGAAGAGGAAAGGGAAGGGGAATGGGAAAGGAAGAAGGAAAGGAAAGGGGAGAGGAAAGAAAGGAGGGGGAAAGGGGAGAGGAAGGAGGAAAGGGGAGAGAAAAGAGGGAAGGGGAGAGGGAAGAGGAAAGGGAGGAGGAAGGGGAAAGGGAGGAGGAAAGGGGAACAGGAATAGGAAAGGGGAAGAGAAAGGAAAGAGGAAATGAAAGGGAAGGGAAAGGGGAAGAGGAGAAAGGAAAGAGGAGAGGAAAGGGAAGGGGAAGAGAAAGGGGAAAGAAGAAAGGAAAGAGGAACTGAAAAGGGAATAGAAGGGAAAAGGGGGGAGGAAGGGGGAAGGAGGGAGGAAAGGGAAGGGAGAAAGAAGAGAAAGGGAAGGAAAGTGGAGAGGGAGGCAAAGAGGGAAGGGAAGAGGAAAGGGAAGGGGAACGGGAAAGGGGAGAAGGAAGGGGCAGAGGAAAGAGAAGGGGAAAGAGAAAGGAAAGGGGAAGAAAAAGGAAAGGGGAGGGGAAAGGACATGATGAAAAGGGCAAAGGAAAGAGGAAATGAAAGGGAAGGGAAAGGAGAAGGGAAAGGAAAGAGGAAGTGAAAGGGGAAGAGGAGAAAGGAAAGGAGAGGAAAGGGGAAAGGGAAGGGGAAGAGAAAGGGGAAGGGAGAAGAAAGGGGAAAGAAGAAAGGAAAGAGGAACTGAAAAGAGAATAAAAGCGAAAAGGGGGAAAGGGAAGAGAAAGGGGGAAGGAAAAGGGGAGGAAAGGGAAGGGGAAAGGAAGAGAAAGGGAAGGAAAGTGGAGAGGGAGGCAAAGAGGGAAGGGAAGGAGAAGGGAAAGGAAACGGGAAAGGGAAGGCAAGGCCCCAGTTTTGGGGCATGAAAAATAAGCAGAAACGCTGTTTTTTAGTTTCTTTTTATAGAGGAGATCTCGTAACGCCGCCAAATTCCGGGCATTTCTGGGGTTGTTTCACCCGGGGATGAGCGTGGGGTTTCCATTTCTCCCCTTTTTGGGGTCGGAACGGGGGGTTTTGGTGGGTGCTGACGGTGTCGCCGTGGTTTCCCAGCCTGGGCGAGCAGTACTACAGGGACGCCATGGAGCAGTGCCACAACTACAACGCCCGGCTCTGCGCCGAGAGGAGCGTGCGCCTCCCCTTCCTCGACTCCCAGACCGGGGTCGCCCAGAGCAACTGCTACATCTGGATGGAGAAACGGCACCGAGGGCCAGGTCTGCCCCCACCACCCGCACTGGGGACCTGACGGGCCAATTTGGGCTAATTTGGGGTTAATTTTGAGCCAATATTGGCTAATTTGGGGCTATTTTTTACTAACTTTGGGCTAATTTGTGGCTAATTTTTGGCTATGTTGGGGCTAAATTTTGGCTAATTTGAGGCCAATTTTGGCTAATTTGGGGCTAATTTTGGCTAATTTGGGGCCATTTTTGGCTATTTTGGGGCTAATTTTGGGCGGATTTTGGCTAGTTTGGGGCTAAGTTTGGGCTAATTTGGGCTAATTTTGACCTAATTTGGGGCCATTTTTTGGCTAATTTTGGGCTGATTATGGCCAATTTTTGGCTAATTTGGGGCCAATTTTTGGCTGATTTTGGCTAATTTGCGCCGATTTGGGGCCAATTCTGGCTAATTTGGGCTAATTTGGGCCAATTTGAGGCTAATTTTGAGCTAATTTGGGCCATTTTTGGCTAAGTTGGGCTAATTTGGAGCTAATTTGGGGCTAATCTGTGGCCAATTTGTGTCCAATTTGGGCCAATTTTGGGCTAATTTTGACTAATTTTGGGCTAATTTTGGGCTAATTTTGGGCTAATCTGGGGTTAACTTTGGGCTAATTTGGGGCTAATTTTGGCTATTCTGGGGCTAAATTTGGGCTAATTTGGGGGCTAATTTGGGGCCAACTTTGGGCTAATTTTGACTAACTTTGGGATAATTTGGGGCCAAATTTGGCTAATTTTGGGCCAATTTTTGATAATTTGCGGGTAATTTTGGGGCCAGTTTTGGGCTAATTATGGGCTAATTTTGACTAAATTTACATTGATTTTGGCTAATTTGGGGGCATTTTTGGACTGCTTTTAGGCTAATCTTGGCTAATTAGGACTAATTTGGGCCAATTTTTGCTAATCTGAGGCCAATTTTGGCTAATTTGGGGCCATTTTTTGCTGTTTTGGGGCTAGGTTTGGGCTAATTTGGGCTAATTTTGACCTAATTTGGGGCCAATTTTTGGCTAATTTTGGGCTAATTTTAGGCCAATTTTTGGCTAATTTGGGGCTAATTTTAGGCCAATTTGGGGCCAATTTTGAGCTAATTTGGGCCAATTTGGGCTAACGGGGTTATTTTGGGCTAATTACGGGCTAATTTTGAGCTAATTTTGGGCTGATTTTGACTAATTTGGGGCCAATTTTTGCTAATTTTGGCTAATTTGGGGCCAATTTTGGGCTAATTTTGACTAATTTAGGGCTAATTTAGGGTTAATTTTGGCTAAATTGGGGCTAAATTTGGGCCAATTTGGGGCTACTTTGGGCTAATTTGGGGCTAAATTTGGGCCAATTTGGGGCTAATTTGGGCTAATTTGGGGCCAATTTTGGCTAACTTTGGGCCAATTTTGGCTAATTTGGGGCTAATTTGGTCTTATTTTGGCCCAATTTGGGCTAATTTGGGGCTGATTTTGACTGTCTTTGGGCTAATTTTGGCTAATTTGGGGCTAATTTTGGCTAATTTGCAGGTAATTTTGGGGCCAGTTTTGGGCTAATTATGGACTAATTTTGACTAATTTGGGGTTGATTTTGGCTAATTTGGGGGCATTTTTGGACTGCTTTTAGGCTAATTTTGGCTAATTAGGACTAATTTGGGGCCAATTTTGGGGTAACTTGGGGCTAATTTTGGCTAACTGGGCTAATTTTGGGCTAATCTGGGGCTAATTTTGGCTCGTTTTGGCCTCATTTTGGCTAACTTTGGGCCAATTTTGGCTCATTTTGGGTTAATTTGGGGCTAATTTGGGACTAATTTGGGGCCAATTTTTGGGTAATTTTGCGCCGATTTGGGCTAGTTTGGGCCGATTTGGGCTAATTTTGGCTAGATTTGGGCTAATTTGAGGCTAATGTGCTAATTTAGGGCTAATTTGAGGCCAATTTTGGCTAATTTAGGGCTATTTTGGGCAAATTTGGGCTAATTCCGGCTAATTTGGGCTAATTTGGGGCCAATTTGGGCTAATTTGGGGTATTTTTACTCTCAAGGGCTAGCGGCCGGGCAGCTTTATTCGTACCCCGCGCGGCGCTGGAGGAAGAAACGCCGCGCTCATCCTCCGGAGGACCCCAGGCTTTCCTTCCCGTCCATCAAACCTGGTAAATCACCCCAAAATTAGGAATATTTTAAGGTGATCTTGGGCTGGAGCAGCAGCGCCTGGGCTCTGGAGGCGTTAATTAACGGGGTCATTAATAGGGGTCATTAATGGGGGGTCACTAATGGGAGCCATTAATGAGGGCTTTTTAATGGAGGTCATTAATTAATGGGGTTACTAATAGGGGATCATTAATGAGGACTCATTATTGGGGGTCATTGATGGGTCATTAGTGAGGGCTAATTAATGGAGGTCATTAATGGGGTCACTAATAGGGGATCATTAATGGGAACTTACTATTGGGCGTCATTGATAGGGTCATTACTGGGGGTCATTAATGAGGGCTAATTAATGGAAGTCATTAATTAATGGGGTAATTAATGGAGGTCATTTAATGGGAACTTACTATTGGGCGTCATTGATAGGGTCATTACTGGGGGTCATTAATGAGGGCTAATTAATGGAGGTCATTAATTAATGGTGTTATTAATAGGGGATCATTAATGAGGACTCATTATTGGGGGTCATTAGTGGAGTCATTACTGGGGGTCATTAATGAGGGCTAATTAATGGAGGTCATTAATTAATGGTGTTATTAATAGGGGATCATTAATGAGGACTCATTATTGGGGGTCATTAGTGGAGTCATTACTGGGGGTCATTAATGAGGGCTAATTAATGGAAGTCATTAATTAATGGGGTCACTAATAGGGGATCATTAATGGGGACTCATTGGGGGTCATTAGTGGGGTCATTACTGGGGGTCATTAATGAGGGCTTATTAATGGAAGTCATTAATGGGGTCACTAATAGGGGATCATTAATGAGGACTCATTATTGGGGGTCATTACTGGGGTCATTACTGACGGGGAATTAATGAGGACTTATTAATAGAGGTCATTAATAGGTGCTTATTAATTGGGGTCAGTGGCTTATTAGTGGGGGTCATTATTTAATGGGGTCATTAATGGGGACTCATTAATGACTCGTTATTGGGAGTCATTAATGGGGGCTCATTAATAAGTTATTGGTCATTAATAGGGGTCAGTAATTGGAGTTATTAATGAGGGCTTATTAATGGGGGTCATTAATGAGGACTCATTATTTGGGTCATTAATGGTGTCATTAGTGGGGTCATTAAAGAGGACTCATTCAGAGTCATCAATGGGGTCATTAATTAATGAGGTCATTAGTGGGGGTCACTAATGGGAGTCATTAATGGGGGGTTATTAATTGGGGTCATTAATGGGAGCTCATTAATGACTCATTGGGCAGCGTTAATTAATGGGGTCATTAATTAATGGGGGCCACTAATGGGAGTTATTAATGGCGGCTTAATGGGGGTCATTAATGGGGCCATAATTAGGGACTCATTAATGGGGACTCATTATTGAGGGCCGTTAATTAATGGGGTCATTATTAGGGGGGTCACTAATGGAAGCCATTAATGAGGGCTCAATTAATGGGGTCATTAATGGGGTCATTCACATCCTCCACTGCAAATCCTCCTCTCCACCACCAAAACGTGAACATTTTGGGGGCACTACCACCCCCAAATGGCACCGAATTCGGGTCCAAATCACCCAGGATTGGTTGAATCCCTCGGCGGGGCGGGAAATCGCCGCCTACGGGGAAATTCGGGGGAATTTGGGTGCTTTTTGGTCACTTTTTCGTCCCCGCAGACGCGGATCAGAGCCTGAAGAAGGAGGGCTTGATCTCGCAGGACGGCAGCAGCCTCGAGGCCCTTTTGAGGACGGACCCGCTGGAAAAACGCGCCCTCCCGGATCCCCGCATTGACGACGACAGCCTGGGAGAGTTCCCTGTCACCAACAGCCGCGCCAGGAAGGTACGGCCCCAAAACCGCCCTCTTTGGGGGGAAAAATGGGAATTTGGGGGGAAAATACGCGTATTTCCACTGCTCCATGCTGATTTTCCACCTTTTTCCTCTTTTTTTTCCGTGTTTTTTAGCCCCAAAATTCAAGGGGAAAGGAGTTTGCGGTCCCAAAATTTGGAGGAAAGGGAGTTTTTGGCCCCAAAATTCATTGGAAAGGGAGTTTGTGGTCTTAAACTTCAGAGGAAAGGGAGTTTTTGGTCCAAAAATACAGAGTGAAAGGGAATTTGTGGCCCCAAAATTCGGGGAAAAGGGAATTTGGGGTCATAAAATTC
>NW_010183472.1:0-234 GCF_000695765.1 Mesitornis unicolor
ATTGCTGCAGCTAAAAATCCTTTCTCCTGGAGAACGTACACATTTTTTACTATCTTCTTGTGATAAATGATTTAACCTCAAACAGTGACTCCCCATCGGGGAATCGAACCCCAGTCTACCCGCGTGACAGGCAGGGATGCTCACCACTATACTAACAAGGATTCCAATTAAGGTTTACAATTTATTAAATGAGTAAAGGCAAGCAAACAGCGCTGGGTGCATGGGGACACACTC
>NW_010183472.1:611-4661 GCF_000695765.1 Mesitornis unicolor
GTGCTCCGTACAAGGACAGTCACAGAGGTCGCATCTTCCCCATGACCTCCACATTATTTTAACATGAATCAGACTAACATCTCACACTCTTTATGGTGGTCATATGCCTAATTATGTCATACATATCAATAACCAACATTTTTCTGTGTAATTAGTTTTCTATAAAGTCATAAAAGCATCAGCATACGGAACTTCATCCTGTTTCCCAAGATGACAACAGAACAATGTTAATTATAGCAAGGCATTATAGTTTAAAGTACCCTTAGCTGGCCATTTCTCTTCATCATCTAATTTATAAAGAGGCCACCACTGATTGCAACATTTTATCAACATTTTCTTAGTCACATTTCCCCCAGGTGGACCTCCAATATCTTTCCAATGTGCCAAAATACATCCTAATGTTACCAAAATATCAGATCAATACCTTTCTAAGACTAATTTGTAGGAGTTAGAAAGCAAGACACTCATTAATTCAGCACTTGGAGCATACATGTATCATTTCATAAATTGCATGCTCAAAGTATTAGCGGTTGCCAGTAGCTTATATGTGCCTTACACATACATATTCATGACATTAAAAGTTTACATATGTATTACATTTCCAGTAAAAAGTTTACATATACACTACATTTCCTGTAACTAATTAAAATATCTGCATACTAATTGTGCATGCTCGATTAGCATGAGGAATGGTCTTCTAGTGGTCAGAGGTATGAATAGTCACTTATGCTATGTAGTCTTTCAGACTCCTGTGCACCTGGTTTCACAAAGCCTGACTTGTCAAATTGGTCTGAGTAGGGTGATTCATTAACTTCTTATCTATGCCTCCACCTCACAAGGCAGAGTCAGCAAAATGGGCCTCAGACAGACTAAAATCCTCTTATCCTTATGCAGCTTCTTCCTAGCTAAAGTTAGTCAATTTACATGTATAAGAATATTTCTTACATTATCCCATCTATCAGGTGACAGGTGGTCTTCTACTTCATCAGGTGGTCATATCTTCAGCTTCATCAGTTGTCTTCTTGGTGACCCTTCTTTTAGAGCATGTGTAGAGGTGGTCTGGTTTCATAACCTCCACCTGCAGACTTGCCTTGGTATACATCATTGGTCTTGTTACTATACGTCCTGTACCTTAAACAAAGCTGTTCTTCAAATTGTCCTAAACTATATGATTATCCTATTTAATGATTTACCCTACCTGTCAAGTATACATAGTTTATGACCTTGTTTTCTAAGTTTTAAGTCCCCTTAGGCATTTACCATTAGCTTTGGAGGGTATTCTTTTGGAGGGTTTTTCTTTTCCATTATCATCCTCTAGGTGCCCCTTTTAGTGCAGCACGTAATCTCCCTTCCCTCATTTGTTCTCTCTGAGCCTGTCACATCTCCTTTTTCTTTTCTCTGCTATTATACACTTTTCATGATATTTCCAACAATTTACAATGTTTTCCAATACTTCTGCCACCCTTTTCTTTTTTTTTTCAGATCCTTCCTATACATTCCAGCCATCTTTTCCACGCTTTCAAATCTGCCACTAAGAAAGGAACTTTAACCCACACTGGCTCTCCAACTGGTCGTATAGCTTGCCTCAAGGGTGTTTGTAGTAATGTCCCCCTGCCCCCCTATCTCGAGTAAAGTCTTTCCTTTGGAGTTCCTCCTCACTGACACTTTAGGATTAATTCCTCATTCTTTTCAATTATCTTAACAACTCTCTCAATAACACCAAAGGAGGAGGAGGAATATTACGCACACACACACACACAGAGGCTGAACAAGGTAACAAAAGATACAGTGGGGAAGGTGAAGAGACTCTATAGGCACCTCAGTTAAATTGCTCACAGTTGCTGCAGTTAAAATTCTTTCTCGTGGATTTCATACTAATTTTCAACCATTCTCTTTGTGGTGGTCTTATGCCAAATTATTCTATACATATCAGTAACCGACATTTTTCTATGTGTTTAGATTTTTATACAAAATGATAAAAGCATCAGCATATGTAACTTCATCCCATTTCCATTCCCATCTGCAAAATAACATTAATTGCAATATGGTATTCTATTTTAAAGTTCCATTCTTTGGCTAATTTTCCTGATTTTCAAGGGTATAAATCAGCCACCAATTATTACAATACTCTATAAGCTGGTTTTGAGTATGCAAATCTCCTCCAATTTTCTCCACTGTTTCAGTATACAGTCATGGGGAGAGTTTTTCAAAATCCTCCCTTCCTCTGACACAGACATCTTGTTACCCATTATGAAAGTATACAAATCTCCACAATAACCAATAAGGTTATTAAGGTTATATATAAGGTTATTATAAGGTGTTATATGTATATATAATGTTATATATAAGGTTATTATCACCAATAACCTTAACCTATACCTGTGGTATGAATTACCACAAAAACAATAACCTTACACAAAATGACAAAACGTGTCACCCAAAAAGGAGACTCAAACCCCTATACCTAACCCACTCCTTAATATTACCAAAATCAAAATATCAAAACTCTGCGAGGCTTTTGCTACACCTTATGGGCAAGGCTGCCAACCTTTTACCAAAACCAAAATGCCCAAACCCAGGCATTCCACAGACTTTAGTCTAGCAGAACTATAACCTCCCCTTAACCTCCCCATAAGGTATCTCTGTAGTCTGATCCTGGAGGCTTTTACCGTGCCTTATGGATGGGCAATTACGGAAGAAAAGAATGCCTTATTACCTATCCCAGGGGTCTTGCCTGGAGCACTTCGGTCTGAGGATTGGAGGTTCTCCCTGTGAATCACTTGGTGCCAGCTGGAGATCCTGCGATCCCACAGATCCATCGAGAAACAGAGAAATTCATAAACAGAGTCCTATCTGGGTTGCCAAAAACTGTCACTGAAATCTGGAATAAAGAAACTCCTTAACGAAAATGTATTGTTAAGAAGCAGGCATTCTTTATTACAGCCAGGTGCAAAACAGAATAAATTCCACCAACATCTCACGCAATCTTTCTGTCTTTCTATCTTTCTAGAGTCTGCCCAGGATTTAGTGGCCGGCCCAGCCCTAAACCACGACAGGGAGGTAGGCTACAGACAGTTCCTGATAAGGCCAAGGATGTCCTGCCTAAAGCTCTTACGGCTTCTGTGATAATAAGAAGAACATTCCAGCTGGCTTTGGGAGAAACGCAAAGGGTCCAGGGAGCATGCGCAAGGAACAAAGGTGAAGAGCTTAGTAGGGAAAAGGACTCCCCGAGACCCCGGCCCACAACCACAAGGAGGCACTGCGCAGGCGTGACCGGACTTCTCGGAAAAAGACCGCATTTTCGGGGAAAGGCTATGAATATGTATAGGCGTTTTTGCATAGTAATGAATATGCAACACTTCACTGTATAAAAGTTAAGACAAGCTGACACAGAAGGCGCACACGAATTCGGAGGAAAGATCCCCCGTGTGCCAGCGTGCTTAATTAACATACCTACTTTACAACCTTACAGGTTGTGGAGTCTTCTTTCCGCAGGTCAAAAGTATATACCAAAAATATATTTTCAGTCTCTTCTGTACCCAAAGACACAAGTAGAGATTTGGAGGTCTCAACACTACAGCTTCCTCTTTTCCCACTGTTTCATTAAGCTATAGATTTTAAGGAAAACAGTCTGATGAGGAGTTTCATTAAATGGTTTTCTATAATTTCTACTTCAAAATGCCTATTTCATTGCAACACCTCTACAGAACTAGTCTGTCAAGTTATTCCCCTTTTGTGGTGGGTTAATGTCGGCTGGATGCCAGGTGACCACCAAGCCGCTCTCTCCTCAGCAGGACAGGGGGAAAAACTAAGACAAGAAAAATTGTGAGTCGAGATCGTATTTGCTTTATGTGGCAAGGTTTTGGTAGTGGTGACAGCTGCAGGGGTGGCGTCTGTGAGAAGACACCAGGGGCTGTGTCCATGTAGGACAGTGTCAGTCCAAGCATCTGCCTCCAAGACAGATCTGCCACTAGCCAAAGCTGAGCCAATCAGCAAAGCTGGTGTTACCTCGGTGACAACATTAAAAATAAGTTATAAGGCTTCATCACA
>NW_010183473.1:0-4082 GCF_000695765.1 Mesitornis unicolor
TTACAGGCCTCCAACTAGACTGCGCCCCATGCTGTACAAAGTGAAAGAACATAAGATGTTTAAGGTGGGAAAGGACCTCAGAAGGTCTCTGGTCCTTTCTCATGAGATCAAATTGGGTTGGTTGGCATTCTACCAAATACGGTCTGACAACCTCAGTGGATGGAGGCTGTGCAACTTCTCTGAGGGAGCTGTTCCAGTGCTGGGCAGTCCTCATGGTAAAAAAGTTTCTTCTTATGTCCAGTCTGAACCTTTCCACTTTAAACTAGTTTGGACTGGATGGTCTTTAAAGGTACTTTCCAACTGAAAGCATTCTGTGATTCTATGAAATTAATATTAAGTCTAATTGATTTTTAAGTATTTGCTAAGGTGATTATGTGAACTGCAGGTTAAGATGATTTTGTTTTTTTGTATCAAGAGTAACTTCAGAGGTCATGTTTTTATTACAGCAAAGCTGTCCACCTAGAAGGTGTACCCATTGACAAAAAGTTACTTATTACCTTTCTGAAGCAATACTGTGTCTTATTTTTCCCCGCTCTATAGCTTGTTCTTCGCAAATGGTGTGAACTAATCCCTGGTGCTGAATTCAGGTGCTTTGTCAAGGAAAACAAGCTTATAGGTAAGGATGTTCTTAAAGATGAAATTATTAGGTGAAGTTCTGAGGAGTTTCTCTGATTCCTTGAATTGGAGCTAAATCTGAAGACGGTTCTTTCTTATCACACCTCATTTCTGGAATTAATGTTTCCTTCTTCTTTCTGTAATTTAAAATGCAGCGTGCCGCATTTCTCTTTCCACTGTATTTGAAACCCTGATGACACAGCATCCTCAGTATTACAGTGGGAATATTCTTATTCTAATTGCTAATTCAGAAACTGCACCCAAGGCTGTTCTGTAAACGACTCTCTTACATTGAGGAACAAATTGCATCGTAGCCAGCTTGCAGAATGAATACAGAGGCAGTCTGGTATCATGCTGATAAAATGTGACCACATGCAGATATTACATGCAGAAAGGTGGGGAGGTCAGAACATGTCCACAAGTGTACAAGGTGCCTGAGCCCGTATTGTATTCAGTGTAGCTTAGTCAGAAAGCCTGTTGATCTGTTACTCTGGTTCAAAAACCTAAATGTACAATGTTTTTTAAGTGGCGCTGAACAGCTCTGCAACATGTAAGGAGTTGGTGGGTGCATCAGGAAACCTGTGACAGCTGGAGGACTGTGCTACAGCAGGTATTTTAGGCAGCTCTAGGGTAAATTCAGCTGGATTATACTCCTCTATATGTATTGACTATTTTCTGCTGACTATAACAGAAACCTGGACATCTAGTGCACATACAAATGCTTGAATTGAGAGGTTTAATTTCAGGCTAAATACCGTTCTTGAGTTTAAATTTGGTTTTGGTGTGGTCTACCATGGAATCTTTAAAGATGAACAGAAACGCAAATAGCACAGGATTGGTGCACATTTGTCCTTAACAAGATTGAATCATTCTGCCTAAACTCCTCTGAAAAGGAAATGTTATAGCAGTGATGTGGCAAAGCTCTAATCCAGACTTTACTGGAAGAAAGGTGATTTTTCTTTTTTTAGGTTTATTTTAAAGCAAAGTTTGCCCATTTTGTCTGTCTCATACCTACACATCGGCAAGCACCAGGATGCACGTATGCAAGTGGTTTGTCCAGGATTCCTTGTGATGATATGGAGGTGAAGGGATATTAGCTATTTAGTCCTCATTGTTTATCCTGACTTCTCAGCGTAGTGACTATGTGTTTGTTTTGGATGTGCCTTTTTGTACCTGCTAGGAGCTGTCAGCAACTCGTCGATCCATCCTGTCCCACCTCTGTGAATCATTGAAAATGTACTCCCTGTTCTTTGTTTGCTGATCTGGGTGTCCCATGGAGCTGCACATAGATGTTCTGAGATGTGCTAATCTAGGTGCTGTCAACACATACCATTCTCATAGCCCTCTTATTTAGCTGTTCCTTCTGGTGCTTTTATGCTTCTCTTCCCATTCTCTCTCCATTCATGCCAATTGCAGGGTTTATTACAGTCCTCTCTAACAGAGTTTATCTTGCTAATAGCAGAGATTCTCCGTTAAGCCGGTATTGCTTAATGGCTACTCGCAAAGCTTTCTGGAGGGGGAAGGGCTGAATCCTGTCCTGTTATGTTCTGCTGGAACACCGCAGCTGCCAGAGATGTGCATCACTGTAATAACCTCTGAAACATTTGAATGTAGATTAATTCTAGAATATGTATCTAGTGATACTTACTTTCAAATACCTCAAAGCATTTGTACGCTAGCTAATTAAGCACTCTATATGTTTCATTACTAGGGTTTGAAACCTAGTAGATCTACCATCATTGGTTTTTTTTCGCTAGCACTCCAGCTGCATTTTTGAAGACAGTTCCAAGATTTTTCACGATATATTCCCACACTCTTAAAATTAATAAGCCTGTCAGTCAAGATAGGGAGTGATACTTGCACAGTGTAGTGAGTGATTTTTCAGTTACACATCTGTATCCTCTGAGATGCCACCATCTCTTGATTTTTGTTTTTAGTCCTGAGTTAAGGTTTTCAATGATATTAATAATTCAAAGTTCCACTGACATCATAAACTTTATACGAGCTTTTTTGAAGAGCACATCCTTTTTCTCTGTGATGTCAAATGATAGGACAAGGGGCAATGGATGCAAGCTGGAGCATAGGAGATTCAACCTGAACATAAGGAAAAACTCTACTGTGAGGGTGACAGTCCAGGCTGCCCAGAGAGGCTGTGGAGTCTCCTTCTCTGTAGATGTTCAAGACCTCCCTGGACGTGTTCCTGTGTGACCTGGTCTAGGTGATCCTGCTCTGGCAGGGGTTGGACTGGGTGATCTTCAGAGGTCCTTTCCAACTCCTAATATTCTGTGATTCTGTGATCTTTCGAGGAAGTCAGCATTGTCTTAGAGTAAAAATTAATCTCTGCTTTTTGTGTATGGTTAAAATAGCAAACTGCCATCACTGATACGTCTTTCTTGGAGGATTCTGGCTTTTTTTCCCCCTCTAAATAGCATGAGTTACTCATTCGGTATTCATGGGGAGATCTTGATTTGACGTTTGTCCAGCAGGGTATTGCAGCGGCTTATGTTGATCTATCCTGTATGAGAACTTCTGTCACGTAAGATGCATGCAAGTGTATAATCCTGTTGATGTCAACTTAAACTATTGTCTTGTAGACAAACAAATGTCTGAAATTTAGAGCTTGTGATGTAGCTGGAATAGTTTATCTAATGTCAGATATGCAAGACAGTCCTCAAGGGGAGGCAAACGGAAGAAATAAAGTACTAGACCGAATGACATCTCGTTGATTTTAGGATTTAAGGTTTCATCTGTAGTGCTTTATCAAACAGGTATTATTCCACATGGTATTCAAAAGTGTTATTCCACACTTGAAAAATCAGGTAAATTAGATCTTTATGGTATGCTAGGATCTATCATCTTTGCTAATGTGCAGTTCTGGCCTCCCTTTCATTTCGTAGTTCCAGATTTTGGTCCCTACATCTGATATGCAGAATAGAAAATGTTTTTGACCAGAGTAACTGGAGGGAATAAAACTAAAAGGAAAAGACAGGAATTGGAAGCAAACACAGGCAAAGGTTCCTTCTGAAATTTACTTAAAAATAGTCAAAGCGGGTACGTATAAAATGAGGCTCAAGAAATGTAGAGCAGAAGTGTTGAAGGAAAAGATTCCTTATGGAGGTGCTTTAAGTATAGGAGAATAAAGCCAAACAGTAAGTCACTGGTAATGGTTGAAAACTGAGAGAACCCTGTCTTCTGAAATATTGATTGTAACCTGCATGTCTCTGATAACTGTGTTTTGCCTGGTTGGGCTTCTTGCATGCCTAAATGTCTTTATAATCAACTGAAATTGTTGGCAGGTATATCCCAGAGGGACTACACTCAATACTACGGTCATATCTCTACGCAGCATGAGGAGATCTGTAGATCGATACAGGAGTTTTTCAAGAAACACATACAGTATAAATTCTTGGATGAAGACTGTAAGTATCTTGAGGCTTCAATTAGCAAGAGGAGCATGGGGGAGGGAA